>NC_092148.1:2195252-2357803 GCF_045791955.1 Oncorhynchus clarkii lewisi | reverse complement strand
ACAGACAGACAGGGTTAGAAAACATAACCCTTCTTTGTGCAGCATGATCCATCTCTCATTGTGCTTTTTGTGACTCCTCTCTTTGGCTGGAAAAATGGCTGGGTTTTTCTGTGAGTTGGTGGTGACCTAACCCTAACATGATCGTTTGTGGAGCTTTCGCTGTATAGCATTTTTGAAATCAGACACGGTGGCTGGATTAACGAGAATTATATCTTTAAAATGGTGCCTAATACTTTTATGTTTGAGACATTTGATTTATGAGATTTCTGATGATTTGTATTTGGCGCCCTGCAATTTCATTGGCTGTTGGCGAGGGGTTCCGCTAGCGGAACGCCAAGTCCTAGACAGGTTAAAGCATGTGTCCAGCTGACCTTGGGTGGTGGAGGTAATGGTTGACTCCTGCTCCCTGGTGCTGGGATGACTCCAGCAGGCAGTGGTAGACTCCTGCCCCCAGGTGCTGGGATGACACCAGCAGGCAGTGGTAGACTCCTGCCCCCAGGTGCTGGGATGACACCAACAAGCAGTGGTAGTGGGGCATAGCTGGTTTCTGCTGGTACAGGATCCTTGTCCTTCCTCCTTCTAAGGGTGTTCACCATGGGCTGGTCATAGGGTCCTGGTTTAGCCCAGTCCTACAGGATACAGAAATATAGCTGAGTTCACCTCCTCTACCCAGTCCTACAGGATACAGATACATAGCTGAGTTCACCTCCTCTACCCAGTCCTACAGGATACAGAAACATAGCTGAGTTCACCTCCTCTACCCAGTCCTACAGGATACAGAAACATAGCTGAGTTCACCTCCTCTACCCAGTCCTACAGGATACAGATACATAGCTGGGTTCACCTCCACTACCCAGTCCTACAGGATACAGATACATAGCTGAGTTCACCTCCTCTACCCAGTCCTACAGGATACAGATACATAGCTGAGTTCACCTCCTCTACCCAGTCCTACAGGATACATAAATATAGCTTAGTTCACCTCCTCTACCCAGTCCTACAGGATACAGATACATAGCTGAGTTCACCTCCTCTACCCAGTCCTACAGGATACAGAAATATAGCTGAGTTTACCTCCTCTACCCAGTCCTACAGGATACAGATACATAGCTGAGTTCACCTCCTCTACCCAGTCCTACAGGATACAGAAATATAGCTGAGTTTACCTCCTCTACCCAGTCCTACAGGATACAGATACATAGCTGAGTTAACCTCCTCTATCCAGTCCTACAGGATACATAGCTGAGTTCACCTCCTCCACACAGAGGTTGGTATCCCTAGCTGTGCTCTTTAATCATGGGCCTCTGAAGATCCTGTCAGCTGGGGATTCTGAACTATTATCACCATCTTCAAATACATCTTCTGCAGGAACACATCTGAAATCTACCAATGAAACGCGTAGAAGACGGTGCAGTATATCGTCCTCCAGTCCTTTTTCAATCTGACTGTAACATAATCATAACGTCATAGTAATTCAGAGGGTCCTACGTAATGACAGGATGTTGATGTTTCAGGAACACAAGGAGTCAGGACATGGTGAGGAGGAGGACTGAACCAACAAACAAACCTTCCAGCTGGGGACTTTAGAGGTGGGGACCATGTTAGGCCCCAGGGTGCAGTAATGAGGGTAGTCAGGTAGCAGGGCCGAGCCCGGCCTGGACCACGACTGGGACGGACAGGAGGAGGAGGAGGAGGTGGTGATGGAGGTGGAATGGGAGGAGGGAGGGAAGAGGGGGTAGGAACCCACCAGGCCTGAGCCCCCTCCCATCAGGTAGGACCCCCCCAGGCCTGAGCCCCCTCCCATCAGGTATGAAGAGTCTGAATGATGGTGATCCCCGTAGTGGTCATACCCGTTAGACAACTGAGCATGAGCAGGGGAACGGAATGACACAAACAAACAAACAAACAAACAAACAAACAAACAAACAAACATAAAAACACAAAATTTGAGAAATTTGTCAAATTATAAAAACCAACACAATAGGGTCAGGATAATAAAACAACACAATAGGGTCAGGATAATAAAACAACACAATAGGGTCAGGATAATAAACCAACACAATAGGGTCAGGATAATAAACCAACACAATAGGGTCAGGATAATAAACCAACACAATAGGGTCAGGATAATAAACCAACACAATAGGGTCAGGATAATAAACCAACACAATAGGGTCAGGATAATAAACCAACACAATAGGGTCAGGATAATAAACCAACACAATAGGGTCAGGATAATAAAACAACACAATAGGGTCAGGATAATAAACCAACACAATAGGGTCAGGACAATAGAGTCAGGATAATAAACCAACACAATAGGGTCAGGATAATAAAACAACACAATAGGGTCAGGATAATAAACCGACACAATAGGGTCAGGATAATAAACCAACACAATAGGGTCAGGATAATAAACCAACACAATAGGGTCAGGATAATAAACCAACACAATAGGGTCAGGATAATAAACCAACACAATAGGGTCAGGATAATAAACCAACACAATAGGGTCAGGATAATAAAACAACACAATAGGGTCAGGATAATAAACCAACAAAATAGGGTCAGGACAATAGGGTCAGAATAATAAACCAACACAATAGGGTCAGGATAATAAAACAACACAATAGGGTCAGGACAATAGAGTCAGGATAATAAACCAACACAATAGGGTCAGGATAATAAAACAACACAATAGGGTCAGGATAATAAACCGACACAATAGGGTCAGGATAATAAACCAACACAATAGGGTCAGGATAATAAACCAACACAATAGGGTCAGGATAATAAACCAACACAATAGGGTCAGGATAATAAACCAACACAATAGGGTCAGGACAATAGAGTCAGGATAATAAACCAACACAATAGGGTCAGGATAATAAAACAACACAATAGGGTCAGGATAATAAACCAACAAAATAGGGTCAGGACAATAGGGTCAGGATAATAAACCAACACAATAGGGTCAGGATAATAAAACAACACAATCAGAAACACAAGATAAAAGTTGATGAATGAAATACAAATAAGTCAACATTTCGGAAGAACAAATAAACAAAAGGAGTAAACTAAGAAAATGAATCCTGCCTGATTGACAAACCGGACCGCGGTTCTGAATTCTGAAATGTATGTGAACGACCATGACGACCCATGAGACTGGATACGAAACAGCAGCGATCAGAGACAGGTGAAAGGAAGCTGTGGGTGGAACACCTGGATGGGGTAGAGGGGTGTGGAGAAGGTGAACACGATGGTTCCTGTGAGGAGAATCTAGAATAAGGGCCACAGCAAGGAGACGAGGGGTAGGGTATCTATCATGAGAGGGGACGAGGGGTAGGGTATCTATCATGAGAGGGGACGAGGGGTAGGGTATCTATCATGAGAGGGGACGAGGGGTAGGGTATCTATCACGAGAGGGGACGAGGGGTAGGGTATCTATCACGAGAGGGGACGAGGGGTAGGGTATCTATCATGAGAGGGGACGAGGGGTAGGGTATCTATCACGAGAGGGGACGAGGGGTAGGGTATCTATCATGAGAGGGGACGAGGGGTAGGGTATCTATCATGAGAGGGGACGAGGGGTAGGGTATCTATCATGAGAGGGGACGAGGGGTAGGGTATCTATCATGAGAGGGGACGAGGGGTAGGGTATCTATCATGAGAGGGGGCGAGGGGTAGGGTATCTATCATGAGAGGGGACGAGGGGTAGGGTATCTATCATGAGAGGGGACGAGGGGTAGGGTATCTATCATGAGAGGGGACGAGGGGTAGGGTATCTATCATGAGAGGGGACGAGGGGTAGGGTATCTATCACGAGAGGGGACGATGGGTAGGGTATCTATCACGAGAGGGGACGATGGGTAGGGTATCTATCACGAGAGGGGACAAGGGGTAGGGTATCTATCATGAGAGGGGACGAGGGGTAGGGTATCTATCATGAGAGGGGACGAGGGGTAGGGTATCTATCACGAGAGGGGACGAGGGGTAGGGTATCTATCATGAGAGGGGACGAGGGGTAGGGTATCTATCATGAGAGGGGACGAGGGGTAGGGTATCTATCATGAGAGGGGACGAGGGGTAGGGTATCTATCATGAGAGGGGACGAGGGGTAGGGTATCTATCATGAGAGGGGACGAGGGGTAGGGTATCTATCATGAGAGGGCAGGGGGGGTGCTTCCTCTCAAAGGAGGGAGGGAGGGAGTATTTCACCTTGTCAACTGCAGCCAGAGGCCCTCCTGAGGTGGGAGAGCTGCACTCACTGACTGACTGGCAGGTGTCAGAGGCCTCAGACGAGCCAGAGCTGGAGCAAGGCTGGAGGAACGGCAGGTTGGGTGGAGGCAGACAGACACGACAGAGGACGAGCACAAGACGGGAGCAGAGAGTTTTGGTGTTAAAAAAAAGAGAGGAGTTTGAGTTCAGTGTAGGGTTAAAAGATGACCGGATATGAACATACACGCAGTCACACACAGTCACAGACGGTCACACACAGTCACAGACGGTCACAGACAGTCACAGACAGTCACAGACAGTCACAGACAGTCACAGACAGTCACACACAGTCACACACAGTCACAGACAGTCACAGACCGTCACAGACAGTCACACACAGTCACACACAGTCACACACAGTCACAGACGGTCAAATATGGTCACAGACAGTCACAGACAGTCACAGACAGTCACACACAGTCACACACAGTCACACACAGTCACACACAGTCACAGACCGTCAAACATGGCCACAGACAGTCACAGACAGTCACAGACAGTCACAGACGGTCAAATATGGTCACAGACAGTCACAGACAGTCACAGACAGACACAGACCGTCACAGACCGTCACAGACCGTCACACACAGTCACACACAGTCACAGACGGTCAAATATGGTCACAGACAGTCACACACAGTCACAGACCGTCAAACATGGCCACAGACAGTCACAGACAGTCACAGACAGTCACAGACAGTCACAGACAGTCACACATGACCACAGACAGTCACAGACGGTCACAGACAGTCACAGACAGTCACACACAGTCACACACAGTCACACACAGTCACACACAGTCACAGACAGTCACACACAGTCACAGACAGTCACACACAGTCACAGACAGTCACAGACGGTCAAATACGGTCACAGACAGTCACACACAGTCACAGACCGTCAAACATGGCCACAGACAGTCACAGACAGTCACAGACAGTCACAGACAGTCACAGACAGTCACAGACAGTCACAGACAGTCACACCGGAATAGAACACATAAGGGAGAGGAAGGCGTGTATTGTAGCCAGCACATAAAGACAGAACAGCAGGGAAGACGTCAGAAGGCATCAATCAGTCAGTGAGCTGCATCAGCACGTTTAAAAACAACAGTTCCCTGCCAGCAGGGAGGTTAGCACCGAGATTCAGGGGGGAATTAGCTGAAGTGAAACAAAGCAGAGAGGTGAGTCAGAGGATAGATATCATTTAGCATTAACTGTCCTTGTGGACAGCAGAGGGGGAAGCAGATAGACAGTCTGGTACTAAGCATCATGGTTAAAGAGTTTAAAGCCAGACACAGAAAGCCCAGGAGTAGTATTCTCCTGGGGGTTTTCTATGGAGTAGTATTCTCCTGGGGGTTTTCTATGGAGTAGTATTCTCCTGGGGGTTTTCTATAGAGTAATATTCTCCTGGGGGTTTTCTATGGAGTAGTATTCTCCTGGGGGTTTTCTATGGAGTAGTATTCTCCTGGGGGTTTTCTATGGAGTAGTATTCTCCTGGGGGTTTTCTATGGAGTAGTATTCTCCTGCTGGTTTTCTATGGAGTAGTATTCTCCTGGGGGTTTTCTATGGAGTAGTATTCTCCTGGGGGTTTTCTATGGAGTAGTATTCTCGTGGGGGTTTTCTATGGAGTAGCATTCTCCTGGGGGTTTTCTATGGAGTAGTATTCTCCTGGTGGTTTTCTATGGAGTAGTATTCTCCTGGTGGTTTTCTATGGAGTAGTATTCTCCTGGGGGTTTTCTATGGAGTAGTATTCTCCTGGGGGTTTTCTATGGGGTAGCGGTGCGGCAGTATTAGTGGTTGTCACTCTGAGACCATATTCAGTACAGTGACCTAACAGAGGAAGGAACTCTACTATAGCCTGACAGTGACCTAACAGAGGAAGTGGGAACTCTACTCTAGACTGACAGTGACCTAACAGAGGAAGTGGGAACTCTACTCTAGACTGACAGTGACCTAACAGAGGAAGGAACTCTACTCTAGACTGACAGTGACCTAACAGAGGAAGGAGAAACTTTACTCTAGACTGACAGTGACCTAACAAAGGAAGGAGAAACTCTACTCTAGACTGACAGTGACCTAACAGAGGAAGGAGGAACTCTACTCTAGACTGACAGTGACCTAACAGAGGAAGGAGGAACTCTACTCTAGACTGACAGTGACCTGACAGAGGAAGGAACTCTACTCTAGACTGATAGTGACCTAACAGAGGAAGGAACTCTACTCTAGACTGACAGTGACCTAACAGAGGAAGGAACTCTAGTCTAGACTGACAGTGACCTAACAGAGGAAGGAACTCTACTATAGACTGACAGTGACCTGACAGAGGAAGGAACTCTACTATAGACTGACAGTGACCTGACAGAGGAAGGAACTCTACTCTAGACTGATAGTGACCTAACAGAGGAAGGAACTCTACTCTAGACTGACAGTGACCTGACAGAGGAAGGAACTCTACTATAGACTGACAGTGACCTGACAGAGGAAGGAACTCTACTATAGACTGACAGTGACCTAACAGAGGAAGGAACTCTACTCTAGACTGACAGTGACCTAACAGAGGAAGGAACTCTAGTCTAGACTGACAGTGACCTAACAGAGGAAGGAACTCTACTATAGACTGACAGTGACCTGACAGAGGAAGGAACTCTACTATAGACTGACAGTGACCTGACAGAGGAAGGAACTCTACTCTAGACTGATAGTGACCTAACAGAGGAAGGAACTCTACTCTAGACTGACAGTGACCTGACAGAGGAAGGAACTCTACTATAGACTGACAGTGACCTGACAGAGGAAGGAACTCTACTATAGACTGACAGTGACCTGACAGAGGAAGGAACTCTACTCTAGACTGACAGTGACCTAACAGAGGAAGGAGGAACTCTACTCTAGACTGACAGTGACCTGACAGAGGAAGGAACTCTACTCTAGACTGATAGTGACCTAACAGAGGAAGGAACTCTACTCTAGACTGACAGTGACCTAACAGAGGAAGGAACTCTACTCTAGACTGACAGTGACCTAACAGAGGAAAGAGGAACTCTACTCTAGACTGACAGTGACCTAACAGAGGAAGTGGGGACTCTACTCTAGACTGACAGTGACCTAACAGAGGAAGGAACTCTACTCTAGACTGACAGTGACCTAACAGAGGAAGTGGGGACTCTACTCTAGACTGACAGTGACCTAACAGAGGAAGTGGGGACTCTACTATAGACTGACAGTGACCTGACAGAGGAAGGAGAAACTCTACTCTAGACTGACAGTGACCTAACAGAGGAAGGAACTCTACTCTAGACTGACAGTGACCTAACAGAGGAAGTGGGAACTCTACTATAGACTGACAGTGACCTAACAGAGGAAGTGGGGACTCTACTCTAGACTGACAGTGACCTAACAGAGGAAGGAGGAACTCTACTCTAGACTGACAGTGACCTGACAGAGGAAGAAACTCTACTCTAGACTGATAGTGACCTAACAGAGGAAGGAACTCTACTCTAGACTGACAGTGACCTAACAGAGGAAGGAGGAACTCTACTCTAGACTGACAGTGACCTAACAGAGGAAGTGGGGACTCTACTATAGACTGACAGTGACCTAACAGAGGAAGTGGGGACTCTACTCTGGACTGACAGTGACCTAACAGAGGAAGTGGGGACTCTACTATAGACTGACAGTGACCTAACAGAGGAAGTGGGGACTCTACTATAGACTGACAGTGACCTAACAGAGGAAGTGGGGACTCTACTATAGACTGACAGTGACCTAACAGAGGAAGTGGGGACTCTACTCTAGACTGACAGTGACCTAATAGAGGGAGGAGGAACTCTACTATAGACTGACAGTGACCTAATAGAGGAAGGAGGAACTCTACTCTAGACTGACAGTGACCTAACAGAGGAAGGAGGAACTCTACTCTAGACTGACAGTGACCTAACAGAGGAAGGAGGAACTCTACTCTAGACTGACAGTGACCTAACAGAGGAAGGAGGAACTCTACTCTAGACTGACAGTGACCTAACAGAGGAAGGAGGAACTCTACTCTAGACTGACAGTGACCTAACAGAGGAAGTGGGGACTCTACTCTAGACTGACAGTGACCTAACAGAGGAAGTGGGGACTCTACTATAGACTGACAGTGACCTAACAGAGGAAGTGGGGACTCTACTCTGGACTGACAGTGACCTAACAGAGGAAGTGGGGACTCTACTATAGACTGACAGTGACCTAACAGAGGAAGTGGGGACTCTACTACAGACTGACAGTGACCTAACAGAGGAAGTGGGGACTCTACTATAGACTGACAGTGACCTGACAGAGGAAGGAACTCTACTCTAGACTGATAGTGACCTAACAGAGGAAGGAACTCTACTCTAGACTGACAGTGACCTAACAGAGGAAGGAGGAACTCTACTCTAGACTGACAGTGACCTAACAGAGGAAGGAGGAACTCTACTCTAGACTGACAGTGACCTAACAGAGGAAGGAGGAACTCTACTCTAGACTGACAGTGACCTAACAGAGGAAGGAGGAACTCTACTCTAGACTGACAGTGACCTAACAGAGGAAGTGGGGACTCTACTATAGACTGACAGTGACCTAACAGAGGAAGTGGGGACTCTACTCTGGACTGACAGTGACCTAACAGAGGAAGTGGGGACTCTACTATAGACTGACAGTGACCTAACAGAGGAAGTGGGGACTCTACTACAGACTGACAGTGACCTAACAGAGGAAGTGGGGACTCTACTCTGGACTGACAGTGACCTAACAGAGGAAGTGGGGACTCTACTATAGACTGACAGTGACCTAACAGAGGAAGTGGGGACTCTACTCTAGACTGACAGTGACCTAACAGAGGAAGGAACTCTACTCTAGACTGACAGTGACCTAACAGAGGAAGTGGGGACTCTACTCTAGACTGACAGTGACCTAACAGAGGAAGTGGGGACTCTACTCTAGACTGACAGTGACCTAACAGAGGAAGTGGGGACTCTACTCTAGACTGACAGTGACCTAACAGAGGAAGTGGGGACTCTACTCTAGACTGACAGTGACCTAACAGAGGAAGTGGGGACTCTACTATAGACTGACAGTGACCTAACAGAGGAAGTGGGGACTCTACTCTAGACTGACAGTGACCTGACAGAGGAAGTGGGGACTCTACTCTGGACTGGAAGTTGGCCTTGTAAGGAGTTGTAACGAACCTCAACTATAACTGAGTTCCATCCCTCTATTCCAGGTAGTCCCAAAGCAGAGTGGGTGAGGAGCTAAATTGAGGGATTGAGGGTTAATTAGACCCTCTGAAAGCCACTTTTTATTTAACCTTTATTTAACTAGGTAAGTCAGTTAAGAACAAATTCTTATTTAGAATGACAGACAGTGGGTTAACTGCCTTGTTCAGGGGCAGAACAACAGATTTTTACCTTGTCAGCTCGGGGATTCGATCTTGCAACCTTTCGGTTACTACTATAGACTGACAGTATAGACTGACACTCTAACCACTAGGCTACCTGCCACCCCTTGGACTGAGCCAGGATGGTTTGTGATCAGGGTTAGGGCTCCCCATCATGACCAATAGACTCCAGGGGTGAACACCAAGGCCTGCTCATGTGGTCAACCTTGTCTGAACCTGTAGTCTTCTGGACCAACCTCTCCCCTGACCATAATATCAGGAGGTTTTATGACTACTATAATAGTCTGTAGACTAATGGTCTGTAGAACAGCCAGCCCAGTTACTGACCTCCCAACAGGACTCTGCTGGCTCAGCTGAGGTACTGACAGGACTGGTCTGTAGAACAGCCAGCCCAGTTACTGACCTCCCAACAGGACTCTGGTAGTTCAGCTGAGGTACTGACAGGACTGTTCTGTAGAACAGCCAGCCCAGTTACTGACCTCCCAACAGGACTCTGGCAGTTCAGCTGAGGTACTGACAGGACTGGTCTGTAGAACAGCCAGCCCAGTTACTGACCTCCCAACAGGACTCTGGTAGTTCAGCTGAGGTACTGACAGGACTGGTCTGTAGAACAGTCAGCCCAGTTACTGACCTCCCAACAGGACTCTGGTAGCTCAGCTGAGGTACTGACAGGACTGGTCTGTAGAACAGCCAGCCCAGTTACTGACCTCCCAACAGGACTCTGGTAGTTCAGCTGAGGTACTGACAGGACTGGTCTGTAGAACAGCCAGCCCAGTTACTGACCTCCCCCAAGCCCCTCTCCTCAGGAGCAGGGTATCCTAGCAACCTGGGATGGCTAGTGTCTCTCATATTTGATGTATAAGGAAGTCAAAGGTCACTTGAGGACCAATCGATCATAATATATGTATTGTTGACGTATACAGTTAGTCTGGGACAGGACACTGCCGAAAACTAAACTGTCCATACACTTCCAGAAGATATGAAGGTTTAATCTCAGGGTAAAGAGTCCAGTGTAGTAGGGTCTTACCACTTGGTAGTGTAGTGTAGTGTAGTGTAGTGTAGTGTACTGTAGTGTAGTTTAGTGTACTGTAGTGTATTGTAGTGTAGTGTACTGTAGTGTAGTTTAGTGTACTGTAGTGTAGTGTACTGTAGTGTACTGTAGTGTAGTGTACTGTAGTGTACTGTAATGTAGTGTACTGTAGTGTACTGTACTGTAGTGTAGTGTACTGTACTGTAGTGTATTGTACTGTAGTGTAGTGTACTGTAGTGTACTGTACTGTAGTGTACTGTAGTGTAGTGTAGTTTAGTGTACTGTAGTGTAGTGTACTCTACTGTACTGTAGTGTAGTGTACTGTAGTGTACTGTAGTGTAGTGTACTGTAGTGTACTGTAATGTAGTGTACTGTACTGTACTGTAGTGTACTGTAGTGTAGTGTACTGTACTGTTGTGTACTGTAGTGTACTGTACTGCAGTGTAGTTTAGTGTACTGTAGTGTAGAGTAGTGTAGTGTAGTGTACTGTAGTGTACTGTAGTGTAGTGTACTGTACTGTACAGTACTGTAGTGTAGTGTACTGTACTGTAGTGTACTGTAGTGTAGTGTACTGTAATGTAGTGTAGTGTACTGTAGTGTAGTGTACTGTACTGTAGTGTAGAGTAGTGTAGTGTAGTGTACTGTACTGTAGTGTACAGTAGTGTAGTGTACTGTACTGTACAGTACTGTAGTGTAGTGTACTGTACTGTAGTGTAGAGTAGTGTAGTGTAGTGTACTGTAGTGTAGTGTACTGTACTGTAGTGTACTGTAGTGTAGTGTAGTGTACTGTAGTGTAGTGTACTGTACTGTAGAGTAGTGTAGTGTAGTGTACTGTAATGTAGTGTACTGTAGTGTAGTCTTACCTGCGGCAGTGTTTCCTGGGGCATGGGTGATGGTGACTTGGAGGTGTAGGTGTCTGGCTGGGAGATGAATCCTGAGTCATGGGAGGACATGGAAGACAGTCGTGCCGCGGCCTGCTGGGGCAGGGTGGAGCTACGGTAGCCGTAGTGGGAGGAGCAGGAGGAGGAGGAAGGGGAGTGAGAGTGGGATGTGCCGCTGGAGCGAGAGTCACTACTGTTTACGCTGTTCAGACTGCTGTTAGGGTGAGACGGGTGGAGAGACAGACAGACAGGTGGAGAGACAGACAGAAAGACAAACAGACAGACGCGTGGAGAGACAGACAGACGGACGGACGGACAGACAGACAGGTGGAGAGACAGACAGACGGGTGGACAGACAGACAGACAGACAGACAGGTGGAGAGACAGACGGACAGACAGACAGACAGACAGACAGACAGACAGACAGACAGACAGACAGACAGACAGACAGACAGACAGTCAGAGACAAACAGACAGACAGACAGGGGAACAGGCAGGAGGGTGAGAGACAGACAGAGGGAGACAGACAGACAGACAGACAGACAGGAGGGTGAGAGACAGACAGAGGGAGACAGACAGACAAACAGGCAGGAGGGTGAGAGACAGACAGAGGGAGACAGACAGACAAACAGGCAGGAGGGTGAGAGACAGACAGAGGGAGACAGACAGACAAACAGGCAGGAGGGTGAGAGACAGACAGAGGGAGACAGACAGACAAACAGGCAGGAGGGTGAGAGACAGACAGAGGGAGACAGACAGACAAACAGGCAGGAGGGTGAGAGACAGACAGAGGGAGACAGACAGACAGTGAATGGGTTAACACTCCAAACCAATGCAGCAGGCAGTGACTGTGAACAAACCAGTCCAATTAAAACATTAAAACAACCAGGCATGAAATCATAATAAACGTTACCACAATATATATATATATATATCAACGTGTATCATGCTCAGTGCAACTACAAGCAAGTTGGACTGTGGTCGCCATGTGCCTTTATCATTGGGTCCATTGACCGAGCATCAACAGTGACATTTTAACTAGGATCTGTGGATCCAACAACTGGAATTAAAATGATGTAAACAAAGTCAAATGCATCACAAGATGAAAACAAGGCAGGCATCACAGCACAAAGTGTTTTACAAACCCAACCAGTGTGACGACAACAACAACCATGTACGGAAAGACACGAGGTGGAGGGGGGGGTTTATTATGAGTCATATTCTATAGAAACAGCTGGAAGGCTGAAGTTACAATGACATTTCATATTGAAATGTCTACATTCATAACACACGCAATGATATATTTACAAGTCTGGGTGAAATGAATTAACTATCTTCAATTCCCCCAGGAAACAAGTAGGTGAAGAGAATGGGCAGTGTGATATGACATCCCAAACGGCTGCAGTTCCTCTACCCACCACTGGGGGGCGGGGTCTGTCTTCATCAGGGCGTCGAAGAGTAGGATCAGTTCCCCACTGTCTATATAATTGTTTCAATATGTAAAATTTAGGCAAAACTGATCCTAGATCAGATCTCTGTGTGAATATGGGTCTAAGGTTGTTTTTCAGTTAAAGGTGAAACATTCAGGATGTGGTCTGGTTCTGGTCCAAGACACCACTACATACTGGGACTACTAGAGATGACCCATTTCCATCTGAAGGTTCTGAACAGGCCCCCCTGCATAGATAAAGGTGACAAGCTGCGGTTCTGGTCCTAGGACACCTACCTGCACATACTGGACTTCCTGGACCTAGTGGTGCTGGGGGAGGAGGGAGGAGTCTGATAGGACCAGTTATAGTCAGAGCCTTTCAGATCCAGAATCACCTGACAGGACAGAACAACAATGACAGATCAGTGTCTGAGGAGGAAACATATGGGACAGATATGAAATGGAACCCTGTAGTCTGAGGAGGAAACACATGGGACAGATATGAAATGGAACCCTGCAGTCTGAGGAGTTAGGGTCAGGGTCAGGGATACGGTCAGGGTTAGGGTTAGGGTCAGGGATACGGTCAGGGTCAGGGATACGGTCAGGGTCAGGGTCAGGGATACGGTCAGGGTCAGGGTTAGGGTCAGGGTCAGGGATACGGTCAGGGTTAGGTTCAGGGTCAGGATCAGGGTTAGGATCAGGGTCAGGGATACGGTCAGGGTTAGGGTCAGGGATACGGTCAGGGTCAGGGTTAGGGTCAGGGATACGGTCAGGGTTAGGGTCAGGGATACGGTCAGGGTCAGGGTTAGGGTCAGGGTCAGGGATACGGTCAGGGTTAGGGTCAGGGTCAGGGTTAGGGTCAGGGTTAGGGTCAGGGATACGGTCAGGGTTAGGGTTAGGGTCAGGGTCAGGGATACGGTCAGGGTTAGGGTTAGGGTCAGGATCAGGGATACGGTCAGGGTTAGGATCAGGGATACGGTCATGGTTAGGGTCAGGGTTAGGGTCAGGGTTAGGGTCAGGGTTAGGGTCAGGGATACGGTCAGGGTTAGGGTCAGGGATACGGTCAGGGTTAGGGTCAGGGATACGGTCAGGGTTAGGGTCAGGTTCAGGGATACGGTCAGGGTCAGGGTTAGGGTCAGGGTTAGGGTCAGGGATACGGTCAGGGTCAGGGATATGGTCAGGGTTAGGGTCAGGGATACGGTCAGGGTTAGGGTTAGGGTCAGGGATACGGTCAGGGTTAGGGTCAGGTTCAGGGATACGGTCAGGGTCAGGGATATGGTCAGGGTTAGGGTCAGGGATACGGTCAGGGTTAGGGTTAGGGTCAGGGATACGGTCAGGGTTAGGGTTAGGGTCAGGGATACGGTCAGGGTCAGGGTTAGGGTCAGGGTTAGGGTCAGGGTTAGGGTCAGGGTTAGGGTTAGGGTCAGGGATACGGTCAGGGTTAGGGTTAGGGTCAGGGATACGGTAAGGGTCAGGGTTAGGGTCAGGGTTAGGGTCAGGGATAAGGTCAGGGTCAGGGTTAGGGTTAGGATTAGGGTCAGGGATACGGTCAGGGTTAGGGTCAGGGATACGGTCAGGGTCAGGGATATGGTCAGGGTTAGGGTCAGGGATACGGTCAGGGTTAGGGTTAGGGTCAGGGATACGGTCAGGGTTAGGGTCAGGTTCAGGGATACGGTCAGGGTCAGGGATATGGTCAGGGTTAGGGTCAGGGATACGGTCAGGGTTAGGGTTAGGGTCAGGGATACGGTCAGGGTTAGGGTTAGGGTCAGGGATACGGTCAGGGTCAGGGTTAGGGTCAGGGTTAGGGTCAGGGTTAGGGTCAGGGTTAGGGTTAGGGTCAGGGATACGGTCAGGGTTAGGGTTAGGGTCAGGGATACGGTAAGGGTCAGGGTTAGGGTCAGGGTTAGGGTCAGGGATAAGGTCAGGGTCAGGGTTAGGGTTAGGATTAGGGTCAGGGATACGGTCAGGGTTAGGGTCAGGGTTAGGGTTAGGGTCAGGATCAGGGTTTAGGGTTAGGGTCAGGATCAGGGTTAGGGTCTGGGTCAGGGTCAGGATCAGGGTTAGGGTCAGGATCAGGGTTAGGGTCAAGGTCAGGGTTAGGGTTAGGGTCAGGGATACGGTCAGGGTTAGGGTTAGGGTCAGGGATACGGTCAGGGTCAGGGTTAGGGTCAGGGTTAGGGTCAGGGATAAGGTCAGGGTCAGGGTTAGGGTTAGGATTAGGGTCAGGGATACGGTCAGGGTTAGGGTCAGGGTCAGGGTTAGGGTTAGGGTCAGGATCAGGGTT
This sequence comes from Oncorhynchus clarkii lewisi, assembly GCF_045791955.1. Classification (NCBI taxonomy): domain Eukaryota; kingdom Metazoa; phylum Chordata; class Actinopteri; order Salmoniformes; family Salmonidae; genus Oncorhynchus; species Oncorhynchus clarkii. The sequence continues at coordinate 2,342,483 of NC_092148.1, read as the reverse complement.
TAGGGTTAGGGTCAGGGTCAGGATCAGGGTTAGGGTCAGGGTCAGGGTCAGGATCAGGGTTAGGGTCAGGGTTAGGGTCAGGATCAGGGTTAGGGTCAGGGTCAGGGTTAGGGTTAGGGTCAGGGATACGGTACCTGTTCGCTGGCGGGGGGCAGCTTGTGAGGGTCCATGGTCAGCATCTTGAGGTCGTCAGATATGGTCTGGAGGTGGGTGACCTCTCCTAGCATGGAGATCTCCTCATCCTGGAAGGATCACAATGTGTTTATTGATCCTGCATTTATCCAGGTGATGTCATCAGTCCTACTCATACTGCTCACAACAACAACAACAACAACAACAACAACATCTTAAACTGAAACGTCAACAATGTGCTTCTTATGGAACATCTCCTCTGGGTGTCAATGAGGAACATTTCCTCTGGGTGTTAATGAGGAACATTTCCTCTGGGTGTTAATGAGGAACATTTCCTCTGGGTGTTAATGAGGAACAGAACATTTCCTCTGGGTGTTAATGAGGAACATTTCCTCTGGGTGTTAATGAGGAACAGAACATTTCCTCTGGGTGTTAATGAGGAACATTTCCTCTGGGTGTTAATGAGGAACATTTCCTCTGGGTGTTAATGAGGAACATTTCCTCTGGGTGTTAATGAGGAACATTTCCTCTGGGTGTTAATGAGGAACATTTCCTCTGGGTGTTAATGAGGAACAGAACATTTCCTCTGGGTGTTAAAGAGGAACAGAACATCTCCTCTGGGTGTTAATGAGGAACAGAACATTTCCTCTGGGTGTTAATGAGGAACATTTCCTCTGGGTGTTAATGAGGAATCAGCATCTCCCATGGTGAGGCCCTACGGCTCTGTTTCGGTTTCTGTGTTTGTGTTTGTGGTGTGTGTATTGCCAACGGACTCACCACCACGGCCTTAGCCTGACCTCTGACCTCTGTGTTGTGTGTGTTAGTGTGTGTGTTATGTTATGACTCACCACCACGGCCTTAGCCTGACCTCTGACCTCTGTGTTGTGTGTGTGTTATGTTATGACTCACCACCACGACATTAGCCTGACCTCTGACCTCTGTGTTGTGTGTGTTAGTGTGTGTGTTATGTTATGACTCACCACGACAGGTCGTAGCATGGAGACGAAGGTGCACAACCTGCTCCTTTCCTCGACGAGGGCCTTCCTGACGGCCTGTTTCTCCGTCTCCTCCAGCAACAGGTATTTATCACTGACGTCCTGCATGGCACTGTTCAGCTGGGGCTGGACGTCTCCTCGCCCTGGGACACATCGCTACTGTTAATATACTGCTACTGTCATTACACATCACACTGGGGCTGGACGTCTCCTCGCCCTGGGACACATCGCTACTGTTAATATACTGCTACTGTCATTACACATCACACTGGGGGGCTCTTCACCACAGACCTGGGACACACCGCTACTGTTAATATACTGGTACTGTCATTACACATCACACTGGGGGGGCTCTTCACCACAGACCTGGGACACACCGCTACTGTTAATATACTGGTACTGTCATTACACATCACACTGGGGCTGGACGTCTCCTCGCCCTGGGACACACCGCTACTGTTAATATACTGCTACTGTCATTACACATCACACTGGGGGGCTCTTCACCACAGACCTGGGACACACCGCTACTGTTAATATACTGGTACTGTCATTACACATCACACTGGGGGGGCTCTTCACCACAGACCTGGGACACACCGCTACTGTTAATATACTGCTACTGTCATTACACATCACACTGGGGGGCTCTTCACCACAGACCTGGGACACACCGCTACTGTTAATATACTGGTACTGTCATTACACATCACACTGGGGGGCTCTTCACCACAGACCTGGGACACACCGCTAGTGTTAATATACTGGTACTGTCATTACACATCACACTGGGGCTGGACGTCTCCTCGCCCTGGGACACACCGCTACTGTTAATATACTGGTACTGTCATTACACATCACACTGGGGGGGCTCTTCAACACAGACCTGGGACACACCGCTACTGTTAATATACTGGTACTGTCATTACACATCACACTGGGGCTGGACGTCTCCTCGCCCTGGGACACACCGCTACTGTTAATATACTGCTACTGTCATTACACATCACACTGGGGGGCTCTTCACCACAGACACACCGCTACTGTTAATATACTGGTACTGTCATTACACATCACACTGGGGCTGGACGTCTCCTCGCCCTGGGACACACCGCTACTGTTAATATACTGGTACTGTCATTACACATCACACTGGGGGGCTCTTCACCACAGACACACCGCTACTGTTAATATACTGCTACTGTCATTACACATCACACTGGGGGGCTCTTCACCACAGACCTGGGACACACCGCTACTGTTAATATACTGCTACTATCATTACACATCACACTGGGGGGCTCTTCACCACAGACCTGGGACACACCGCTACTGTTAATATACTGCTACTGTCATTACACATCACACTGGGGGGCTCTTCACCACAGACCTGGGACACACCGCTACTGTTAATATACTGGTACTGTCATTACACATCACTCACATCACACTGGGGGGCTCTTCACCACAGACCTGGGACACACCGCTACTGTTAATATACTGGTACTGTCATTACACATCACACTGGGGGGCTCTTCACCACAGACCTGGGACACACCGCTACTGTTAATATACTGGTACTGTCATTACACATCACACTGGGGGGCTCTTCACCACAGACCTGGGACACACCGCTACTGTTAATATACTGGTACTGTCATTACACATCACACTGGGGGGGCTCTTCACCACAGACCTGGGACACATCGCTACTGTTAATATACTGCTACTATCATTACACATTACTCACATCACACTGGGGGGCTCTTCACCACAGACCTGGGACACACCGCTACTGTTAATATACTGCTACCATCATTACACATCACTCTGGGGGAGGGGGGGGGGGCTCTTCACCACAGACCTGGGACACATCGCTACTGTTAATATACTGCTACTATCATTACACATTACTCACATCACACTGGGGGGCTCTTCACCACAGACCTGGGACACCCCGCTACTGTTAATATACTGGTACTATCATTACACATCACTCACATCACACTGGGGGGCTCTTCACCACAGACCTGGGACACACCCCTACTGTTAATATACTGCTACCATCATTACACATCACTCACATCACACTGGGGGGCTCTTCACCACAGACCTGGGACTAATATGTTTTTGAGGGCCCTTGATTTAGCTTGGAGTCTGCTCTTTTGTGAATATTCCATGTGCAATGTAGGTATGATGTATGAGAGGACAAAGGTCATGGTGTCATATTGTAACTTATCACTACTGGGCTTCTGTTGTTTATCCTGTCCTTGAAGACTGGCAGACTATCCTCCCTGAGCTCTCTCTCTCCTTCTCTGTCTCTCCTTCTCTCTCTCTGTCTCTCCTTCTCTGTCTCTCGCTCTCTCCTTCTCTCTCTCTCCTCTCTCTCTCTCTCTCTCTCTCTCTCTCTCTCTCACTCTCTCTCTCTCGCTCTCTCCTCTCTCTCTCTCTCCTTCTCTCTCTCGCTCTCTCCTTCTCTCTCCTCTCTCTCTCTCTTTCTCTCCTCTCTCTCTCTCTCTCTCTCTCTCTCTCTCTCCTTCTCCGTCTCTCCTTCTCTGTCTCTCTCTCTCTTTATCTCTCCTCTCTCTCTCCTTCTCTCTCTCTCTCCTTCTCTCTCTCTCTCTCTCTCTCTCTCTCTCTCCTGGACTCGGCCTAAGCAGCCAGCCCGTCCAGGGGTATTATCTAACTTTTTGTCACCAGCCTCTCCTAGACCCCATCAAGGTCCCAACCAGGCTGGAAAATGTAAGTAAAATGTTTCTCAACAGTGAGGTTTGACCCTGAGGCTTTGTGGATGACAACACCAGGATAGGCTGCTACTGTAAGTCAAACGTATGACTGCATCGTTGCGCTTCAATGAGCAGTGAGAACGTAACTTAGACATTTTGGGGAAACTCAAGATTATCCAGTAGTCGTTTAACACAATGGATGGATGATATTTCCATCTAGGAATCCAAACATTTTCCCATTTTGGTTTGGCTGCCGTTCCAGCGCTCTTGAGAAATATGGGAGAAATGCTGGGTTTATAGAACTATTTAAACTGTTCCAGGATTTTTGGGAAACGATCAGAGGAGATGAAGCGTGACCGGAACTGGGAACTCAAACTGACACCTACAGTTAAAATGACTCTATACTTTTACATAACAACTAGGATCCAATAAAAGCTTTTCACAAGATATATAATTTACTCTGTGATTTCTATGAGAGCTGCCTGGATTTAGAAAAGTGCCCTCGTCAAAAAGTCCAGCCCTGGTTGGTGTTACCCTCTGACCATGGAATGCACTGTTTTTACACAGTGTCTAAGGCAGTCGGATGTTGGGGTGTGTGTGTGTGAGTGTGTGTGTGTGTGTGTGTGTGTGTGTGTGTGTGTGTGTGTGTGTGTGTGTGTGTGTGTGTGTGTGTGTGTGTGTGTGTGTTTGTTATGTCTGTATCTCTGTGTCAATGACGAGGGCCAGATTTCTGCTTCCTCTGCCTGAAGCCACAGACAACATACCAAACCATACCGAAACATACCATACCATACCAAACCATACCGAAACATACCATACCGAAACATACCATACCGAAACATACCATACCGAAACATACCATACCAAACCATACTGAAAAATACCATACCAAACCATACCGAAACATACCATACCGAAACATACCATACCAAACCATACCGAAACATACCATACCGAAACCATACCGAAACATACCATACCGAAACATACCATACCAAACCATACCGAAACATACCATACCGAAACATACCATACCAAACCATACCGAAACATACCATACCATACCGAAACATACCAAACCATACCAAACCATACCGAAAAATACCATGCCATACCGAAACATACCATACCATACCAAACCATACCGAAACATACCATACCGAAACATACCATACCAAACCATACCGAAACATACCATACCATACCAAACCATACCGAAACATACTATACCATACCAAACCATACCGAAACATACCATACTAACCCAAACAATACCAACCCAAACCATACCAAAACATACCAAACCATACCGAAACATACCAAACCATACCTACCTAAACCATACCATACCAAACCATACCAAACCATACCGAAACATACCATACCAGCCCAAACCATACCGAAACCATACCATACCAGCCCAAACCATACCAAACTATACCGAAACATACCATACCAACCCAAACCAACCCAAACCATACCAACCCAAACCATACCAACCCATACCATACCAACCCATACCAACCCAAACCATACCGAAACATACCAAACCAAACCATACCATAACATACCATACCATACCAAAATATACCAATCCAAACCATACCAACCCATACCATACCAACCCATACCATACCAAACCCATACCAACCCAAACCATACCAACCCATACCAACCCAAACCATACCAACCCAAACCATACCAACCCATACCATACCAACCCATACCAACCCAAACCATACCCATACCATACCAAACCATACCATAACATACCATACCAAACCATACCCACACAAGACCCTATCGTGGCACAAACATTGGGACAGGAATGAATCTCTGACAATAATTCATTAGATAACATGCATCAGAAGTTCATGCTACTGCAATGCCTCAAACACAGTATCTAACAGACAGTTGGTAGGAACCCAGTCACCCTGTACACCCATTCCCTCCTCTGGCAGAGCTTTCAGACTAGCCAGACAACATGTGGGCAGAGGGTTGGAGAGTTTATCACATTGGTTTGATAACAGACAGGGGAGGACAGGACAGGAGGAGGGAGTGATATAGAGCAGAACAGACAGGGCAGGGCCAGACAGGGGAGGACAGGACAGGAGGAGGGAGTGAGACAGAGAGCAGAACAGACAGGACAGGAGGAGGGAGTGAGACAGAGAGCAGAACAGACAGGACAGGAGGAGGGAGTGAGACAGAGAGCAGAACAGACAGGACAGGGCTAGATGAGGGAGGACAGGACAGGAGGAGGGAGTGAGACAGAGAGCAGAACAGACAGGACAGGGCTATATGAGGGAGGACAGGACAGGAGGAGGGAGTGAGACAGAGAGCAGAGCAGACAGAACAGGGCTAGATGAGGGAGGACAGGACAGGAGGAGGGAGTGAGACAGAGAGCAGAGTAGACAGGACAGGGCTAGATGAGGGAGGACAGGACAGGAGGAGGGAGTGAGACAGAGAGCAGAACAGACAGGACAGGAGGAGGGAGTGAGACAGAGCAGAACAGACAGGACAGGAGGAGGGAGTGAGACAGAGCAGAACAGACAGGACAGGGCTAGATGAGGGAGGACAGGACAGGAGGAGGGCGTGAGACAGAGAGCAGAACAGACAGGACAGGAGGAGGGAGTGAGACAGAGCAGAACAGACAGGACAGGGCTAGATGAGGGAGGACAGAACAGGAGGAGGGAGTGAGACAGAGAGCAGAACAGACAGGACAGGGATAGACAGGGGAGGACAGGACAGGAGGAGGGAGTGAGACAGAGAGCAGAACAGACAGGACAGGGCTAGATGAGGGAGGACAGGACAGGAGGAGGGAGTGAGACAGAGAGCAGAACAGACAGGACAGGGCTAGATGAGGGAGGACAGGACAGGAGGAGGGAGTGAGACAGAGAGCAGAACAGACAGGACAGGACACGATGAGGGAGGACAGAACAGGAGGAGGGAATGAGACAGAGAGCAGAACAGGCAGGACAGGGCTAGATGAGGGAGGACAGGACAGGAGGAGGGAGTGAGACAGAGAGCAGAACAGACAGGACAAGGGCTAACTGAGGACTAAGAGACAGGAGAAACTACAGTCTCACTGTCACACTGTGTTGTTCATCCAGGGGCTAACTGAGGACTAAGAGAGAGGAGAAACTCATACTAGATCATTAGTTACAATATGTGTGTCAAAACTGGATGCCTTGGAGATATAGGTCAGTTACAGAAGGCAGCTTGCAGGCTCTAGAACTGATTAATCAGCACCGCCTGCTCTTCCATCAGATGAAATGAGGCCACAACTAGAGAGAACTACAGTATAGAATCATAAATATTAAACTAGAGAGAACTACAGTATAGAATCATAAATATTAAACTAGAGTGAACTACAGTATGAAATCATAAATATTAAACTAGAGTGAACTACAGTATGAAATCATAAATATTAAACTAGAGAGAACTCCCCTCATACGGTACAGCATAGAATCATAAATATTAAACTAGAGTGAACTACAGTATGAAATCATAAATATTAAACTAGAGTGAACTACAGTATGAAATCATAAATATTAAACTAGAGAGAACTCCCCTCATACGGTACAGCATAGAATCATAAATATTAAACTAGAGTGAACAACAGTATAGAATCATAAATATTCAACTAGAGAGTGAACTCCTTTCATACGATACAGTATGAAATCATAAATATTCAGTGAGAGGCTGCAGTTGTGAGTCCATTCCCTCTCTGTTACTGTTAGCTCTGTACATTACCTCTCGCCCCCCCCCCCCTCCCTCCAAGTCTGAGATTATCCTCAGTCCCTTATCTTCATTTGACTGATAAAATGTCCCAGAATCCCAGTTGTCCCTCTAAGTCTGGGGCCTGTTGAAAACATCATACCAAACAACATAGGTTCCAGGTGAGTAGAGCAGCCCTCTCTCCAAGGAAGACAACTAAAACACACACGCTACCTTTCAAAAGTTTGGGGTCACTTATAAATGTCCTTGTTCCTCTGTCCAGTGTCTCTGTTCTTTTGCCCGTCTTAATTGTTTTGCTTTTTATTGGCCAGTCTGAGATATGGCTTTTTATTGGCCAGTCTGAGATATGGCTTTTTATTGGCCAGTCTGAGATATGGCTTTTTCTTTGCAACTCTACCTAGAAGGCCAGCATCCCGGAGTCGCCTCTTCACTGTTGACGTTGAGACTGGTGTTTTTGCTGGTACTATTTAACGAAGCTATCAGTTGAGGACTTGTGAGGCGTCTGTTTCTCAAACTAGACTCTCTAATGTACTTGTCCTCTTGTTCAGTTGTGCACCGGGGCCTCCCACTCCTCTTTCTATTCTGGCTAGAGCCAGTTTGCGCTGTTCTGTGAAGGGAGTAGTACACAGCGTTGTACGAGATCTTCAGTTTCTTGGCAATTTCTCACATGGAATAGCCTTCATTTCTCAGAACAAGAATAGACTGATGAGTTTCAGAAGAAAGGTCTTTGTTTCTGGCCATTTTGAGCCTGTAATCAAACCCACAAATGCTGATGCTCCAGATACTCAACTAGTCTAAAGAAGGACAGTTTTATCCCTTCTTTAATCAGAACAACAGTTTCCAGCTGTGCTAACATAACGGCAAAATGGTTTTCTAATGATCAATTAGCCTTTTAAAATGATAAACTTGGATTAGCTAACACAACGTGCCATTGGAACACAGGAGTGATGGTTGCTGATAATGGGCCTCTGTACGCCTATGTAGATATTCCATTAAAAAAAATCAGCTGTTTCCAGCTACAATAGTCATTTAAAACATTTACAATATCTACACTGTATTTCTGATCAATATGATGTTATTTTAATGAACTTTTTTTTTTTGCTTTTCTTTCAAAAACAAGGACATTTCTAAGTGACCCCAAACTTTTGAACGGTAGTGTACATGTCTGTTTCCATTGGCCTTTTACATATGAACAAATACCTTCCTCTACATGCTGAGCAGACCCCTGTCCTGACTGGGAAAACAGAACAGCACAGCTTCCTCTACATGCTGAGCAGACCCCTGTCCTGACTGGGAAAACAGACCAGCTTCCTCTACATGCTGAGCAGACCCCTGTCCTGACTGGGAAAACAGACCAGCTTCCTCTACATGCTGAGCAGACCCCTGTCCTGATGCTGTGAAGGGTTGTGTGTGACCTCTGTCAATCATAAGGGAAGACTGGGGGTGAGAGTGGTGGAGTGGTGGAGTGGTGAGAGTGGTGGAGTGGTGAGAGTGGTGGGGTGGTAGAGTGGTGGGGTGGTAGAGTGGTGGAGTGGTGAGAGTGGTGAGAGTGGTGGAGTGGTGGAGTGGTGGAGTGGTGTAGTGGTGGAGTGGAACATCAGCACTTTGTCCTTCCGTCTTAATGACTGGTGTGTGTGTGTTCTCCACCTCCACAGATAATGATTAGTGTGTGTGTGTTCTCCACCTCCACAGATAATGATTAGTGTGTGTGTGTGTTCTCCACCTCCACAGATAATGATTAGTGTGTGTGTGTTCTCCACCTCCACAGATAATGATTAGTGTGTGTGTGTTCTCCACCTCCACAGATAATGATTAGTGTGTGTGTGTTCTCCACCTCCACAGATAATGATTAGTGTGTGTGTGTGTGTGTTCTCCACCTCCACAGATAATGATTAGTGTGTGTGTGTTCTCCACCTCCACAGATAATGATTAGTGTGTGTGTGTTCTCCACCTCCACAGATAATGATGAGTGTGTGTGTGTTCTCCACCTCCACAGATAATGATTAGTGTGTGTGTGTTCTCCACCTCCACAGATAATGATTAGTGTGTGTGTGTGTGTTCTCCACCTCCACAGATAATGATTTGTGTGTGTTCTCCACCTCCACAGATAATGATTAGTGTGTGTGTGTGTGTGTGTGTTCTCCACCTCCACAGATAATGATTAGTGTGTGTGTGTTCTCCACCTCCACAGATAATGATTAGTGTGTGTGTGTTCTCCACCTCCACAGATAATGATTAGTGTGTGTGTGTGTTCTCCACCTCCACAGATAATGATTAGTGTGTGTGTGTGTGTTCTCCACCTCCACAGATAATGATTAGTGTGTGTGTGTTCTCCACCTCCACAGATAATGATTAGTGTGTGTGTGTGTTCTCCACCTCCACAGATAATGATTAGTGTGTGTGTGTTCTCCACCTCCACAGATAATGATTAGTGTGTGTGTGTGTTCTCCACCTCCACAGATAATGATTAGTGTGTGTGTGTGTTCTCCACCTCCACAGATAATGATTAGTGTGTGTGTGAGCTTCAGTGGCGCTGAGCTGATTAACAGACGATTGAAACCAAAACAAACCACGAAGCAGTGAAGGCAGGATAATTAAACCACAGAGAGAGAGAGAGAGAGAGAGAGAGACAGAGACAGAGAGAGAGAGAGAGAGAGAGAGAGAGAGAGAGAGAGAGAGAGAGAGAGAGAGAGAGAAAGAGACAGACAGAGAGAGAGAGAGAGAGAGAGAGAGAAAGAGAGAGAGAGGGAAGAGAGAGAGAGAGAGAGAGAGAGAGAGAGAGAGAGAGAGAGAGAGAGAGAGAGAGAGAGAGAGAGAGAGAGAGAGAGAGAGAGAGAGAGAGAGAGAGAGAGAGAGAGAGAGAGAGAGAGAGAGAGAGGGAAGAGAGAGGAGAGAAGAGAGAGAAGAGAGAGGAGGAGACAGACAGAGAGAGAGAGAGAGAGAGAGAGAGAGAGAGGGAAGAGAGAGAGAGGGAAGAGAGAGAGAGAGAGAGAGAGAGAGAGAGAGAGAGAGAGAGAGAGAAAGAGAGAGACAGAGAGAGAGAGAGAGAGAGAGAGAGAGGGAAGAGAGAGAGAGGGAAGAGAGAGAGAGAGAGAGAGAGAGAGAGAGAGAGAGAGAGAGAGAGAGGGAAGAGAGAGAAGAGAGAGAGAGAGAGAGAGAGAGGGAAGAGAGAGAAGAGAGAGGAGAGTAGGGAGCATAGCAGGGGACAGAGGAGGAGACAGGACAGTAGTACACAGTACATTAGACTAACAGAGTTAGTCTGCACTCCACAGAGAGAGAAAGAGAGAGAGAAAGGACAGAGAGAGAGAGAGAGAGAGAGAGAGAGAGAGAGAGAGAGAGAGAGAGAGTAGAGACAGAGAGAGAAGAGACAGCGAGAGAAAGAGAGGAAAGAGAGGAGAGACAGTGAGAGAGAGGGGGGAGACAGCGAGAGAGAGAGGAGAGACAGCGAGAGAAATAGAAGAAAGAGAGGAGAGACAGAGAGAGGAGAGACAGAGAGAGGAGAGACAGCGAGAGGAGAGACAGCGAGAGGAGAGACAGAGAGAGGAGAGACAGAGAGGAGAGACAGCGAGAGGAGAGACAGAGAGAGGAGAGACAGCGAGAGGAGAGACAGCGAGAGGAGAGACAGCGAGAGAGAGGAGAGACAGAGAGAGGAGAGACAGCGAGAGCAAGAGAGGGGGGAGACAGCGAGAGGAGAGACAGCGAGAGAGAGGAGAGACAGAGAGAGGAGAGACAGCGAGAGCAAGAGAGGGGGGAGACAGCGAGAGAGAGGGGGGAGACAGCGAGAGAGAGAGGAGAGAGAGACAGAGGAAGAGAGAGAGGAAGAGAGAGGTGTTGTGGAAGGAGCAGAACAGAACGGAACACTAAACAGCATAGCAGCACAAGGTAGACTGACAGACTGACTGAAACCCCGGACCCCACAGAGCAGGCTGGAGGGCTGACAGACAGACTAACAGACAGACTACCAGTCTGTTACAGACTTACCCAGGGCATCAGCTGCAGGGCAACAACAACAGGTGCCCAGTGACCCGGCGGGGGGGGGGGGGCAATAAGGTCGACGACACGGCCGTAAAGAGGAAAACATTTCAGTCAGTCAAGAGGCCTGAAGGAGACTGCACAAATCATGTTGCTAATAAGTGTCACTGTCACTGTCACTGTGACCGTCTCTGTGACCGTCTCTGTGACTGTCACTGTGACTGTCACTGTCTCTGTGACTGTCTCTGTCACTGTGACTGTCACTGTCTCTGTGACTGTCACTGTGACTGTCTCTGTGACTGTCACTGTCTCTGTCACTGTGACTGTCACTGTCACTGTCACTGTGACCGTCTCTGTGACCGTCTCTGTGACTGTCTCTGTGACTGTCACTGTGACTGTCACTGTCTCTGTCACTGTCTCTGTGACTGTCACTGTGACTGTCACTGTCTCTGTGACTGTCTCTGTCACTGTGACTGTCACTGTCTCTGTGACTGTCACTGTGACTGTCTCTGTGACTGTCACTGCGACTGTGACTGTCACTGTGACTGTCACTGTGACTGTCACTGTCTCTGTGACCGTCTCTGTGACGGTCACTGTGACCGTCACTGTGACCGTCTCTGTGACCGTCTCTGTGACCGTCTCTGTGACTGTCACTGGGCGTCTAATAATGGCCCTTTAGCTTCGCCAGACTCTTAGGATAAACTGAGCGACTTACAAAATTGTCCGCGTCGACACTGACATATATCACCGCATTCATTATATGACCCAACATGGGTCTAGTTGTTTGATCTGCCAAAGAGGACTGTTTGTGAGGGTGAACGCGTTGCACTAATAACAGCCTTCATAACGAAGAGGCCAAGCTGGAAAAACATGTTTGAAGAATTCAGTCTAGACAGATATATGGCGTTAAACGCTCCCCTGTTCACGTGTCCAAAGGTGAAAACTTCCCCCTTGAAGTCAGGATTGACCCATTCCTTATAGTTCCTAGTAAAGCACAGGGCCTCTCATAGCATAGGGCACAGGGCCTCTCATAGCATAGGGCACAGGGCCTCTCATAGCATAGGGCACAGGGCCTCTCATAGCATAGGGCACAGGGCCTCTCATAGCATAGGGCACAGGGCCTCTCATAGCATAGGGCACAGGGCCTCTCATAGCATAGGGCACAGGGCCTCTCATAGCATAGGGCACAGGGCCTCTCATAGCATAGGGCACAGGGCCTCTCATAGCATAGGGCACAGGGCCTCTCATAGCATAGGGCACAGGGCCTCTCATAGCATAGGGCACAGGGCCTCTCATAGGAGAGACTAGAAAAGTGTGTATTGGTTCAATCTTGTAGAAAAACTAAACATTTAGGATAGCTAGGTCAGTGTTTCAGGTAGTTTTGGTCATTTTGGCTAACTAGTTCAGTGTGGTTTTGATCAAAACATTTAGGATAGCTAGGTCAGTGTTTCAGGTGGTTTTAATTAAGGCGTTTAAGTTCAGGTGGTTTTGATTTTTGACATTTAGACTAGCTAGTTCAGTGGTTTTTGTCATTTAGTTAGCTACTTCAGGGTTTCAGGTAGTTTTGATCATTTAGGTTAGCTAGTTTAGTGTTTCAGATGTTTTGATCAAGACATTTAGGCTAGCTAGTTCAGTGTTTCAGATGTTTTGATCAAGACATTTAGGTCAGCTAGTTTAGTGTTTCTGCAGGTTTTGATAATTTAGGCTAGCTATATCATTGTTTCAGGTGGCTTTAATCAAGACATTTAGGCTAACTAGTTTCCTGTTCCAGCTGGTTTTTATCAAGACATTTAGGTCAGCTAGTTCAGTGTTACAGCTGGTTTTGATCAAGACATTTAGACTAGCTAGTTCAGTGTTACAGCTGGTTTTTATCAAGACATTTAGACTAGCTAGATCAGTGTTTCAGGTGGTTTTGATCAATACGTATGACGGCCTACACCTGCCAAACTCGGACGACGTTGGGCCAATTGTGCTACGCCCTATGAGACTCCCAGTCACGGCCGGTTGTGATACAGTCTGGATTCGAACCAGGGTGTCTGTAGTGACGCCTCTAGTACTGAGATGCTGTGTCTTAGACCGCTGCGCCACTTGGTGCACACTGCTAAATACTGCTCCTCTAGGTAGGACATCTAATAACACTGGAACAAGAAGACCAGGTGCACACTGCTAAATACTGCTCCTCTAGATAGGACATCTAATAACACTGGAACAAGAAGACCAGGTGCATACTGCTAAATACTGCTCCTCTAGATAGGACTTCTAATAACACTGGAACAAGAAGACCAGGTGCATACTGCTAAATACTGCTCCTCTAGATAGGACATCTAATAACACTGGAACAAGAAGACCAGGTGCATACTGCTAAATACTGCACCATGGAAATACAACAGCACAGTATTTGAGCCAAAGAAGTAAAAAAAAAAAGTTGAATTCACTTTGAAATGCAGAAAATGCATAGATGTTTTGGTGCTTTCAAGACGGCCATTTTGAAATTTCAACTGGACTTTTAGTCACTCAAGATAACTGACAGCTTGAATAGGAGCTTCCCATAGACGCTCTCTCTCATCTGTCTCTCTGTCTAGACACATATTGAACCTCTTCAATAGCGTCTCCATTTCCTTTCATGGTGCGTAAGGCCTGCACAAAGACTGACTGACTGCATATGCTTATTCAATTGGGATGCGCTGTCCTACGAGGAGAAGACACAAACTGATACTCAGAAGTTGAGCAGACAATCTGTTCCAAATGGCACCCTATTTCCTATGTAGTGCACTTATTTTGGGCCCTAGTCCTATAGACCCTGGTCTAAAGTAGTGCACTACATAGGGAACAGGGTGCCATTTGGGACACAGACAGTGTCCTGGTTTCAGTATAATGACGGTCAACATGAGCTGACTCTGTTGTTTTTCCTCCTCCATGTTTCCAGACATCATTTAGACAGATTCCTGTGTACAAGATGATATCTGACCATCCGCAGAGTCTGACAGGGATCAGGAACAGTCTTACATAACTTAACCGAAACCATAGCATAGAGTAAAGACATTCGGTAGGGAAGGATGTTCAACTCAATTTGCATGTCCATTTGCCTAAGCGTACCACACGTACGTTAGAGATTGACGTTCAGAGATGATAAAGGAACAAAGAGATGTACTATGTATAGTAAATGTTACATAAACATGTACTGTGTTTTATACTGTAGAGTCCCTGAGTAGCCTCATTGACGTTCAACTCTATTTCCTTTAGACTACATGGACTGTGTAGGTTTGACCTCAAGGGGAAACGACAGCCCATAGAGGTACAGGGTTCACACTATACTTCATATGGCCAAGCCCACTGACATTATATGTATCGTACATAATGTTGTAATAATTATATTTGTATGGCACAGCCAGTAGAGAAGTGATGGATGGATGGATTAATGGATGGATTAATAGATAGATGGATAGATAGATAGATAGATGGATGGATGGATGGATGGATGGATGGATGGATGGATGGATGGATGGATGGATGGATGGATGGATGGATGGATGGATGGATGGATGGATGGATGGATGGATGGATGGATGGATGGATGGATGGATGGATGGATGGATGGATGGATGGGAGGATGGATAGAGTACCTTTCTTTGCCTTCTTCTGTAGCTTCAGAGTGTCTAAAGACTTCTTCTTGATCTCACTCCGAACTCTCTTGTACTCTGTGGGGGGGAAATGGGGTCAACATTTTGGAATGAGATGTTCGACGAGCAGGTGTCCACATACTTTTGGTAATGTGTAGCATGGTCCTTATTCAGTGTTGGTTCCTCTCTATATTATTATATATCTATCTATATGTTATGATGGTACCTTTAGCATGGTCCTTATTCAGTGTTGGTTCCTCTCTATATTATTATATATCTATCTATATGTTATGATGGTACCTTTAGCATGGTCCTTATTCAGTGTTGGTTCCTCTCTATATTATTATATATCTATCTATATGTTATGATGATACCTTTAGCATGGTCCTTATCCAGAGTGTTGGTTCCTCTCTATATTATTATATATCTATATGTTATGATGATACCTTTAGCATGGTCCTTATCCAGAGTGTTGGTTCCTCTCTATATTATTATATATCTATATGTTATGATGATACCTTTAGCATGGTCCTTATCCAGAGTGTTGGTTCCTCTCCTCCACTCCTCCATCTGATCCTGTAGAGGGTTGATCATGCAGTCCATGAAAGCCCTGCAGGTCACAGCAAAATCACAAAGGTGAGAAACATTAGAAATCCAGTGTTATTTATTAGGATCTCTCCTAGCCCACCAAAAGGCCAATCTTTCACTAGAGAGGGACATAGTGGTGAGGGGGGGTGGGGCATACTGGTGATGAGGGGGCAGGGCATAGTGGTGATGAGGGGGTGGGGCATAGTGGTGATGAGGGGGTGGGACATAGTGGTGATGAGGGGGTGGGGCATAGTGGTGATGAGGGGGTGGGGCATAGTGGTGATGAGGGGGTGGGGCATAGTGGTGATGAGGGGGTGGGACATAGTGGTGATGAGGGGGTGGGGCATAGTGGTGATGAGGGGGCAGGGCATAGTGGTGATGAGGGGTGGGGCATAATGGTGATGAGGGGGTGGGGCATAGTGGTGATGAGGGGGTGGGGCATAGTGGTGATGAGGGGGCGGGGCATAGTGGTGATGAGGGGTGGGGCATACTGGTGATGAGGGGGCAGGGCATAGTGGTGATGAGGGGTGGGGCATAATGGTGATGAGGGGGTGGGGCATAGTGGTGATGAGGGGGTGGGGCATAGTGATGATGAGGGGGCAGGGCATAGTGGTGATGAGGGGGCGGGGCATAGTGGTGATGAGGGGTGGGACATAGTGGTGATGAGGGGTGGGGCATAGTGGTGATGAGGGGTGGGGCATACTGGTGATGAGGGGGCGGGGCATACTAGTGATGAGGGGTGGGGCATAATGGTGATGAGGGGGTGGGGCATAGTGGTGTGAGGGGGTGGGGCATAGTGGTGATGTGAGCCAAACAGCTGAGACTAATATAACACCCTGGACTCTCTGGTCTGGACACATGTTGTCAGAGAGACAGCCAGACAGTGTGTGTGTTTTTCATTTATGTGTGTGTGTGTGTGTGTGTGTGTGCGTGTGTGTGTGTGTAGCTAGGCTAGACCACAGGCACCTAGGTTTACTACTGCACACTGTCACAGCCATGGAGACGCAAGAAGAATTTCTCCAAAATGCCTTGAAGAAATTAGAGATCCCCCTGTGTGACTGTGTGTGTGTGTGTGTGTCGTGGACCAGACATGCCCGAGACAGTGGAATGCTGGGAAAGACGAGAATCGGCTGAGCTGGGTGACATTCTACAGATTCATCAGTAATGTCTCACTTTAACGACACTGTTACACACACACACACACACACACACACACACACACACACACACACACACACACTACTTCATTTCGTTCAAAGTGACATGTATTGTAAATGATGGTCTAGTAGTGTCGTTGTAAATGAGGACATCCTTACATTGAAAAGTCTCTGAGCTTGGCCTCAATGCTTCTGTGTCTCATACACATCCTGGTTAGAGCTGAACCAATGTCCCTGGTGCCTCCTGTAACACACAAACAATACATCCTGGTTAGAGCTGAACCAATGTCCCTGGTGCCTCCTGTAACACACAAACACCACATCCTGGTGGGAGCTGAACCAATGTCCCTGGTGCCTCCTGTAACACACAAACAATACATCCTGGTTAGAGCTGAACCAATGTCCCTGGTGCCTCCTGTAACACACAAACAACACATCCTGGTTAGAGCTGAACCAATGTCCCTGGTGCCTCCTGTAACACACAAACAATACATCCTGGTTAGAGCTGAACCAATGTCCCTGGTGCCTCCTGTAACACACAAACAACACATCCTGGTTAGAGCTGAACCAATGCCCCTGGTGCCTCCTGTAACACACAAACAATACATCCTGGTTAGAGCTGAACCAATGTCCCTGGTGCCTCCTGTAACACACAAACAATACATCCTGGTTAGAGCTGAACCAATGTCCCTGGTGCCTCCTGTAACACACAAACAACACATCCTGGTTAGAGCTGAACCAATGTCCCTGGTGCCTCCTGTAACACACAAACAATACATCCTGGTTAGAGCTGAACCAATGTCCCTGGTGCCTCCTGTAACACACAAACAACACATCCTGGTTAGAGCTGAACCAATGCCCCTGGTGCCTCCTGTAACACACAAACAATACATCCTGGTTAGAGCTGAACCAATGTCCCTGGTGCCTCCTGTAACACACAAACAACACATCCTGGTTAGAGCTGAACCAATGTCCCTGGTGCCTCCTGTAACACACAAACAATACATCCTGGTTAGAGCTGAACCAATGTCCCTGGTGCCTCCTGTAACACACAAACAACACATCCTGGTTAGAGCTGAACCAATGTCCCTGGTGCCTCCTGTAACACACAAACAATACATCCTGGTTAGAGCTGAACCAATGTCCCTGGTGCCTCCTGTAACACACAAACAACACATCCTGGTTAGAGCTGAACCAATGTCCCTGGTGCCTCCTGTAACACACAAACAATACATCCTGGTTAGAGCTGAACCAATGTCCCTGGTGCCTCCTGTAACACACAAACAACACATCCTGGTTAGAGCTGAACCAATGTCCCTGGTGCCTCCTGTAACACACAAACAACACATCCTGGTTAGAGCTGAACCAATGTCCCTGGTGCCTCCTGTAACACACAAACAATACATCCTGGTTAGAGCTGAACCAGTGTCTCTGGTGCCTCCTGTAACACACAAACAACACATCCTGGTTAGAGCTGAACCAATGTCCCTGGTGCCTCCTGTAAACACACAAACAATACATCCTGGTTAGAGCTGAACCAATCAGCATAGGACACTTCACATAATGATTAAGCCTTTATTTTGACAGGAAAGTCATACTGAGTCTATGGAGTCTTTTCCAGACGAGCCCGGCATAAATACATCAAACATATACAACAACACACAATATACACAAACCACACAACATATTAAGAGAAACAGACACGTGTATCAACTTAGAGGTCTCAGATCATTACTCATTTCATTTCAGAGAGCTCTGTAAAGCTGTTCCACATAAATGGCACAAAAAAACAACTAAAAGTAGCTTTACCCAACTCGGTGGAGACCGAAGGGGCCTCCAATGTTATCCAAGCCTGTGACTGGGTTTGGTAATTAACGATGATAGATAAATAGGAGGTTTCAGCATGAGTGCTTTGTAAATAAACACTAGAGAACGCTGCTCTCTCCTTACATACAAAGAGGCCCAACCCACTTTTTGATACAAAACACAACGGTGAGTTCTAGAACCATCACCAGTAATAAACCTAAAGGCCCAATGGGGGAGGGGCCTGGCATTTCAGGATTTTAGGGGCAAGGCCAAATGGCCTTCAAGAGATGCCAGGGCACCAAAAGGGCACCAAGGCCATCTGCTAGGACACCAAGGCCATCTGCTAGGGCACCAAGGCTATCTGCTAGGGCACCAAGGCCATCTGCTAGGGTACCAAGGCCGTCTGCTAGGGCACCAAGGCTGTCTGCTAGGGCACCAAGGCCGTCTGCTAGGGCACCAAGGCCATCTGCTAGGGCACCAAGGCTATCTGCTAGGGCACCAAGGCCATCTGCTAGGGCACCAAGGCTATCTGCCAGGGCACCAAGGCCATCTGCTAGGGCACCAAGGCCATCTGCTAGGGCACCAAGGCCATCTGCTAGGGCACCAAGGCTATCTGCCAGGGCACCAAGGCCATCTGCCAGGGCACCAAGGCTATCTGCTAGGGCACCAAGGCCATCTGCCAGGGCACCAAGGCCATCTGCTAGGGCACCAAGGCCATCTGCTAGGGCACCAAGAACATCTGCTAGGGCACCAAGAACATCTGCTAGGGCACCAAGAACATCTGCTAGGGCACCAAGGCCATCTGCTAGGGCACCAAGGCCATCTGCTAGGGCACCAAGGCCATCTGCTAGGGCACCAAGGCTATCTGCTAGGGTACCAAGGCCGTCTGCTAGGGCACCAAGGCTGTCTGCTAGGGCACTAAGGCCATCTGCAAGGGCACCAAGGCCATCTGCTAGGGCACCAAGGCCATCTGCTAGGGCACCAAGGCTATCTGCTAGGGCATCAAGGCCATCTGCTAGGGCACCAAGAACATCTGCTAGGGCACCAAGAACATCTGCTAGGGCACCAAGGCCATCTGCTAGGGCACCAAGGCTATCTGCTAGGGTACCAAGGCCGTATGTGAAGATATAGCCTAATAGTTTATAATGTGAAGATAGTGAAGATATAGCCTAATAGTTTATAATGTGAAGATAGTGAAGATATAGCCTAATAGTTGATCAACATTTTAAGCTAAATCTTCTGATCCGTTGCATCAGCCTCATTGCTTTGTAAATGTTTTTGATATACAGTGGTGGTATTAATTTGTCATCTGTCGTCCCACAACTGTCCCAGAGTCTGTTTGGAATATTTACAGTGCCTTGCGAAAGTATTCGGCCCCCTTGAACTTTGCGACCTTTTGCCACATTTCAGGCTTCAAACATAAAGATATAAAACTGTATTTTTTTGAGAAGAATCAACAACAAGTGGGACACAATCATGAAGTGGAACGACATTTATTGGATATTTCTAACTTTTTTAACAAATCAAAAACTGAAAAATTGGGCGTGCAAAATGATTCACCCCCTTTACTTTCAGTGCAGCAAACTCTCTCCAGAAGTTCAGTGAGGATCTCTGAATGATCCAATGTTCACCTAAATGACTAATGATGATAAATACAATCCACCTGTGTGTAATCAAGTCTCCGTATAAATGCACCTGCACTGTGATAGTCTCAGAGGTCCGTTAAAAGCGCAGAGAGCATCATGAAGAACAAGGAACACACCAGGCAGGTCCGAGATACTGTTGTGAAGAAGTTTAAAGCCGGATTTGGAAACAAAAAGATTTCCCAAGCTTTAAACATCCCAAGGAGCACTGTGCAAGCGATAATATTGAAATGGGATGAGTATCAGACCACTGCAAATCTACCAAGACCTGGCCGTCCCTCTAAACTTTCAGCTCATACAAGGAGAAGACTGATCAGAGATGCAGCCAAGAGGCCCATGATCACTCTGGATGAACTGCAGAGATCTACAGCTGAGGTGGGAGACTCTGTCCATAGGACAACAATCAGTCGTATATTGCACGAATCTGGCCTTTATGGAAGAGTGGCAAGAAGAAAGCCATTTCTTAAAGATATCCATAAAAAGTGTAGTTTAAAGTTTGCCACAAGCCACCTGGGAGACACACCAAACATGTGGAAGAAGGTGCTCTGGTCAGATGAAACCAAAATTGAACTTTTTGGCAACAATGCAAAATGTTATGTTTGGCGTAAAAGCAACACAGCTCATCACCCTGAACACACCATCCCCACTGTCAAACATGGTGGTGGCAGCATCATGGTTTGGGCCTGCTTTTCTTCAGCAGGGACAGGGAAGATGGTTAAAATTGATGGGAAGATGGATGGAACCAAATACAGGATCATTCTGGAAGAAAACCTGATGGAGTCTTCAAAAGACCTGAGACTGGGACGGAGATTTGTCTTCCAACAAGACAATGATCCAAAACATAAAGTAAAATCTACAATGGAATGGTTCAAAAATAAACATATCCAGGTGTTAGAATGGCCAAGTCAAAGTCCAGACCTGAATCCAATCGAGAATCTGTGGAAAGAACTGAAAACTGCTGTTCACAAATGCTCTCCATCCAACCTCACTGAGCTCGAGCTGTTTTGCAAGGAGGAATGGGAAAAAAAATTCAGTCTCTCGATGTGCAAAACTGATAGAGACATACCCCAAGCGACTTACAGCTGTAATCGCAGCAAAAGGTGGCGCTACAAAGTATTAACTTAAGGGGGCTGAATAATTTTGCACGCCCAATTTTTCAGTTTTTGATTTGTTAAAAAAGTTTGAAATATCCAATAAATGTCGTTCCACTTCATGATTGTGTCCCACTTGTTGTTGATTCTTCACAAATAAATACAGTTTTATATCTTTATGTTTGAAGCCTGAAATGTGGCAAAAGGTCGCAAAGTTCAAGGGGGCCGAATACTTTCGCAAGGCACTGTATTTCTCACACAGAAGGACAAGCTGACCGATAGAATGGGTCAACTTTTGTACTATGGGGGGGATAGTATATTAACATAGGCTCGTGCTCTTGCTGTTCGTTACTCATCTTGTTTCCTGACGAAAAAGTAAATGTGGACAGTTGTTTCTGTAACGTTTTCAACATGCATCTCTAAATTCAATAAGAAGGACTTGTGACGTTGAATCCCTGATGTGTCTTCACTAGTAGCCTACTTCAGAGCTGTGATGCCTGTGAGAAGGATTCCATCACGTGATGGCCATTGGCCAATAAGAATTGAGATATATCTGAAAGAGGCATGTGAGTGAGAGGTGCTTCGGAGCAGGGCGATTGGCAGCCGGGAGGAGGGATGTACAAGTACTATATTCAGTCCACAAGGGCCACTATGGCGGCTGCAAGGCATGGATTATGGGGCATTACGGCCACACAAGGGGGCATTACGGCCACACAAGGGGGCATTACGGCCACACAAGGGGGCATTACGGCCACACAAGGGGGCATTACGGCCATGGTTGTCGATGCCACCGGGAAATCCTGTGTTTAGCTGGGTATGTGGTCCATGTATGGGAGAGGAGTAGCAATGAGGTGCCACAACACACTTGTCAAATTCCTCCAGGGGTACCTAGCCTACACAAAGGACCCTGGTCCCCAAAACACTGAAAGACCGCCCATGGTCCCCCCCTAAACACTGAAAGGTCCCAGCAGCTGTACGACCCCCGAGGTCCAGGGACTGAGCTGCAGCGGACGGACACATTGTCTCCCTCACGGGGACTTCCTCCCAGGGTATTGTTCCCCTCTCTGTCTCTGCCTCATCAACAGGACAGAGCAGCTAGGACAGGACAGGACCCCTGCTGAACTACAACACCCCATTAACTAAGGCTCTGCAGCCAAACATTGCTGTAACATAGAGACACTAGAGACACAGACAGGGAACAGTACAGCTGCAGTGGTCAGGTCCAGATGTGAATGTGCTTTAGCTTAGTCAACTCCTTTATCGTCTTCAGCTTGGCTAGAGCACACAGGCCTTTAGGTCTGGGACCAAGCTAGTAGCTCCCGAGTGGCCACAGCGGTCGAAGGCTCTGCATCTCAGCGCTAGAGGCGCCACTACAGACACCCTGGTTCGATCCCGGGCTCTATCACAACTGTCTGTGATTGGGAATCCCATAGGGCGGCACACAATTGGCCCAGCGTCGTCCGGGTTTAGCCGTCATTGTAGACAAGAATTTGTTCTTCACTGACTTGCCTAGTTAAATAAAGGTTCAATTAAAAATGACAAAAATCTAATTTGCATCAAGTTTACAAGGCAGGTTTCATTTGCTCTTGGCCAGCCTGACAGCCTCTGTGCCTGGGCTCAAAACGCCAGACCATGCTACGACTGACTAATCTGCTAGGAGATTAATTAGAAATAAAAAGGCCTTTTTACAAATCACTTCCTCTGGCTTAAAGAGCTATTAATGCTTATTAACGCTGCAGGATCCCATTTAGGCTTAACACACAGCCTGGATGAAGGATAGACAGACAGACAGACGTGTGTGTACAGTGTGTGTACAGTTGGTGTGTGTTCCTGTCTGTTTAGCTGGGCACGTGGTTTATGTCTCCATGCCCAGGCCATGGCAGTAAAGCCTCACCAGAACCCTACAACCAGCTGGGGCCTCCTCTAGACCAGTAAACACTCCCAAGTCAGACGAGAGGCTTGACATTGACTGGCAGGACCATTGTCTGTCCTCAGTGGCCTGCCCAGTGTGAGTGAAGGTCTGTTCTGTTTAACCCTGCATGGAGCAGACTGCTCTACTGTGGAATGAATGAACAGCTCTGCAGGACGGGACTTCAACATCACTTCCAGAAACTCACTGAGACCTACTGCTTTTGTTGGAGCTTGTATGGTAGTGGGTGGGGGTGGAGGGTGATTTGTTAACAGCTTATAATAACCCCACAATAACCCATCTTAGCCCCCTTGATACAAGGTTGGATCTTAGACCTCTTGATACAAGGTTGGATCTTAGACCCCTTGATACAAGGTTGGATCTTAGACCCCTTGATACAGGGGTTGGATCTTAGACCCCTTGATACAGGGGTTGGATCTTAGACCCCTTGATACAAGGTTGGATCTTAGACCCCTTGATACAAGGTTGGATCTTAGACCCCTTGATACAAGGTTGGATCTTAGACCCCTTGATACAGGGTTGGATCTTAGACCCCTTGAAACAGGGCTGGATCTTAGACCCCTTGATACAGGGGTTGGATCTTAGACCCCTTGATACAAGGTTGGATCTTAGACCCCTTGATACAAGGTTGGATCTTAGACCCCTTGATACAAGGTTGGTTCTTAGCCCCCTTGAAACAGGGGTTGGATCTTAGCCCCCTTGATACAGAGGTTGGATTTGGTGGGTTGTGGCCAGAAAATGCAGCTGTGTTTGGGTCTTAGACCTAACGAATGTCAGGGGCCATTCAGACAGAACTGGAGTAGAATCAATGTCCATAAGAAGTGTTTAAACTTGGGTTTGGCGGGATCCAGATTTTTATACTGTTCTTGTACCATACCGAGGTATACGGTATTACCGGCAGTGCACACAAGGAGTTTGATTTCTTTCCAAACATAAAATTAAAAAAAATAAATAAAAATCGGACACTAGCTAAAAGCTAACAAAGTACTAGCCAATTCCATAGAATTCTATAGCGGATGCTAGCTAAATGCTAACAAGCGAATTCCCATAGCGGACCTTAGCTAAACGCTAATAAGCCCAAGATAATTGGAAGGGCAAACAATCCAGCTCATAAAGTTATACAACTATCTCAAAAGGCTACTCACACAGTTTACTGAACGCACAAAACAATATTAGACGGTAGGGATCTGGATCCAGGAGGGGATTGGTTGTCTCTGCTTTAACCAAATAACCTTGATCTTGCAAGCTAGCCACTTAGCAAACAAACCAAATGCATAGCAGGAGCCCAGGAGAGAATTGATTTGGCTCATCTTAGATAGTTAAACTTAGAAAATATTTAGCTGGCCAACATTAGTAGTGCATTGTAACCTGATCACCTCTCTTGCGCTGCACAACAGTGGGTTGTCACATCACAAAGCTTCCGTTTGCTCGGTGTGGTGTTTGTAAACAAACACACTTTTGTATACATAAGTGTATGTGGACACCCCTTCAAGTTCCAAACTGCCTGTGGAAGCAACTTCAGCACAAGACCTGTTTGTCGGGAGCTTCATGAAATGGGTTTCCATGGCCGAGCAGCCGCACACAAGCCTAAGATCACCATGCGCAATGCCAAGCGTCGGCTGGAGTGGTGTAAAGCTCGCCACCATTGGACTCTGGAGCAGTGCGAAACGCATTCTCTGGAGCAATGAATCACACTTCACCAGCTGCCAACTGTAAAGTTTGGTGGAGGAGGAATAATGGTCTGGGGCTGTTTTTCATGGTTCAGGCTCGGCCCCTTCATTTCCTGTGGATGGAAATAGCATACAATGACATTCTAGATGATTCTGTGCTTCCAACTTTGTGGCAACTGTTTGGTGAAGGCCCTTTCCTGTTTCAGCATGACAATGCCACCCTGCACAAAGCGAGGTCCATACAGAAATGGTTTGTCGAGATCGTTGTCGGAAGAACTTGACTAATGCTCGTTGCCGAATGGAAGCAAGTCCCCACAGCAATGTTCCAACATCTAGTGGAAAGCCTTCCCAGAAGAGTGGAGGCTGTTATAGCAGCAATGTTCTAACATCTAGTGGAAAGCCTTCCCAGAAGAGTGGAGGCTGTTATAGCAGCAATGTTCCAACATCTAGTGGAAAGCCTTTCCAGAAGAGTGGAGGCTGTTATAGCAGCAATGTTCCAACATCTAGTGGAAAACCTTTCCAGAAGAGTGGAGGCTGTTATAGCAGCAATGTTCCAACATCTAGTAGGAAAGCCTTCCCAGAAGAGAGGAGACTGTTATAGCAGCGAAGGGGGGGACCAACTCCATATTAATGCCCATGATTTTGGAATGATATGTTGGACGATCAGGTGTCCACATACTTTTGATCGTGTAGTGTACCTCGGCATACTGAGGGAAGCCCAGTTTAAACACACTGCTACTGTGCTTGTAAAGACTTCAGACAAAACCACCGGCTTTGACCAACCGTGTAATGAAACCGTTTCATGGTGCTACGGTATAACGCAGTCTGAAACGGTACTGTATGTTTACAGACACTTAAAACGACAGCAGGATACGGAAATGGACAAAGGCAGACTGCAACAGAAGCTCATAGATATCATTCAGTCTCACTTTTATGTTTATAAAATAAGTGACTTTTCTCCTGAAATTAACTGGACAATGTGTTAAGATAATGTAGAGTTAATGTGACAAAATAGTTTCTCTCTGTTATTCTTTATCATTATCTAGACGACAAGGAGGTCAGTCTCTAGTCTCATAAGAGCACTCTGTCTGTAACACTGAGTTGTGAACCCTGATTGTTTTCACTCAATCCCTCTCTGTCTCTCTCTCACTCCGTCTGACTTTCTGAACTAAAACCAGCATCAGAACCCACAACCTCAGCTCCGCCTGAGACACAGTCCACCTCTTGTTACTGGTTAAAATAAACGTACAGTCCACACACAGAGAGAGAGAGAGAGAGAGAGAGATGTTTTTATTTGACCCCCTCTCCCTCAGATTGACTAGCTGTTATTAAGAGGGTGTGGTGGCAGTAGGATATATAACCCTCCCTTTATATCACACAGTCAGAAACAATAATACAATACAGACATATTGATAGTCCCCCTATGGTGACAGTCATAGTGATACTGTTCCTATAGTGTGCCCTCCTCAACAGGACCCTGGAATAAGGAAGCTGCCCCAGACAGGGGGAAACGCAACCTGGGTAGGAGCTCTACTGATTGGCTGTAGAGGGGATGATCCACCTCCTCAGGATCTAAAATCTCAGGGTCTTAACACATGACACATATGATCCCTTCTTTTACATGAGAGGACATGCATTCTGGCAGTCATGCTGGCAGCTCTTCCTGTATAACAAGCCCAACCCAGAGAGAGTCTTCACAGTCACCATGACAGAAGACTTCGTTCCTTCGGTGGTTGTTCAACATTTCTTTCAACAAAACAAACAAGCATGCCATAAAAATAGCTTTCTTTAGTTCTACTGACACGACCACACGGATTCCAGCTTTAGAAGGAACAGAGAGGATCAGAGAGGAACAGAGGTACAGAGAGGAACAGAGAGGAACAGAGATGATCAGAGAGGATAAGAGAGGAACAGAGAGGAACAGAGAGGATCAGAGAGGATCAGAGAGGT
Organism: Oncorhynchus clarkii lewisi; assembly: GCF_045791955.1. Lineage (NCBI taxonomy): Eukaryota > Metazoa > Chordata > Actinopteri > Salmoniformes > Salmonidae > Oncorhynchus > Oncorhynchus clarkii. The sequence continues at coordinate 2,315,465 of NC_092148.1, read as the reverse complement.
ACAGAGATGATCAGAGAGGTACAGAGAGGTACAGAGATGATCAGAGAGGTACAGAGAGGTACAGAGAGGAACAGAGAGGTACAGAGAGGAACAGAGAGGAACAGAGAGGAACAGAGATGATCAGAGAGGAACAGAGAGGAACAGAGATGATCAGAGAGGATAAGAGAGGAACAGAGAGGTACAGAGAGGTACAGAGAGGTACAGAGAAGAACAGAGAGGAACAGAGAGGATCAGAGATGTACAGAGAGGTACAGAGGGGAAGAAAAGGTAAAGATAGGTTTTTAATTGTGTAGTCTGGTGTTTCTCACACCAGCCGTTGGTTTGAGCCTTTAGCCAAGACAGCAGTGTGGAAGCTGGGCTCTGACCTCTACTATGATTGGCTGGTTCCCTTGGTAGACCGAGGCAGAGTGTATGTGTGTGTGTTAGAATGTGGTGGTTCTGCTCTCTTCGAGGGTTGCTCCGGGAGAGAAAACCTTGGCTCCTTTCTGTTTTACCACCAGAGAAACAGATGACAGCCACTGGTAGGAAACGCACGGTGGCTGGCCTTGATGCTCCCCAGCTGAAATCAGCAGCACTCAGAGGCTGAGACATCTCTTAGCCATTGCATGAGGACATTATCACAATTCTCTAAAGAAGAAGATCCACTGAACTGGACATTGATGGATTCTATGTACCATCCAATTCACTATCCTAAGTGACTGGTATTGAACTGACACTTAAATTGCATGAATGAATCGTCCACAACCCTCCCCTCTGTCTGCTCTGTAGTCGACTCTGAGAGACATTGTCCTTCCATTGTCCAGAAACATTACGTCTCCTCCTTCCTCTCATTGGTTGACAGCGGTCAGTGAGGTCCTCTCAAGTGGAGTCAGTGTGGGAGTGGTCAGTCAACAGGGGTATAGCAGGGTTAATGGTGAAGTCAGTGTGGGAGTGGTCAGTGTGGGAGTGTTCTGTCAACAGGTGTATATCAGGGTTAATAGTGGAGTCAGTGTGGGAGTGGTCAGTGTGGGAGTGGTCAGTTAACAGGTGTATACCAGGGTTAATAGTGGAGTCAGTGTGGGAGTGGTCAGTTAACAGGTGTATAGCAGGGTTAATAGTGGAGTCAGTGTGAGAGTGGTCAGTGTGGGAGTGGTCAGTTAACAGGTGTACACCAGGGTTAATAGTGGAGTCAGTGTGGGAGTGGTCAGTGTGGGAGTGTTCAGTGTGGGAGTGTTCAGTTAACAGGTGTATAGCAGGGTTAATAGTGGAGTCAGTGTGGGAGTGGTCAGTTAACAGGTGTATAGCAGGGTTAATAGTGGAGTCAGTGTGGGAGTGGTCAGTTAACAGGTGTATAGCAGGGTTAATAGTGGAGTCAGTGTGGGAGTGGTCAGTGTGGGAGTGGTCAGTGTGGGAGTGGTCAGTTAACAGGTGTATAGCAGGGTTAATAGTGGAGTCAGTGTGGGAGTGGTCAGTTAACAGGTGTATAGCAGGGTTAATAGTGGAGTCAGTGTGGGAGTGGTCAGTGTGGGAGTGGTCAGTTAACAGGTGTACACCAGGGTTAATAGTGGAGTCAGTGTGGGAGTGGTCAGTGTGGGAGTGTTCAGTGTGGGAGTGTTCAGTTAACAGGTGTATAGCAGGGTTAATAGTGGAGTCAGTGTGGGAGTGGTCAGTTAACAGGTGTATAGCAGGGTTAATAGTGGAGTCAGTGTGGGAGTGGTCAGTGTGGGAGTGGTCAGTGTGGGAGTGGTCAGTGTGGGAGTGGTCAGTTAACAGGTGTATAGCAGGGTTAATAGTGGAGTCAGTGTGGGAGTGGTCAGTTAACAGGTATATAGCAGGGTTAATAGTGGAGTCAGTGTGGGAGTGGTCAGTTAACAGGTGTATAGCAGGGTTAATAGTGGAGTCAGTGTGGGAGTGGTCAGTGTGGGAGTGGTCCGTGTGGGAGTGGTCAGTGTGGGAGTGGTCAGTGTGGGAGTGGTCAGTTAACAGGTGTACACCAGGGTTAACAGCTGGCTAGCTAACACTGTACAGAGAAGAGAACGTCCAGGCCCTGTTCTGCTTCCAGACTGTCTGTCACTGTGAGTCCCCAGCCAGGCCACCTGTCTACCCAGCTCTGAGGAGGAAGATGGGGTTGGCTTGAAGAGTGGAGGTGGGGACAGACTGTCAGCTGGTGCTGATGGATGGAGAGGTGTGCTTCTCAGGACTAATTAAAGGCACCGACCTGTCGGCCAGCCATTCACCCAGTCAAGTCAGTCAGTCAACCAGACAGCCGGGGCCACCGTGGGGAATGTCCCTTCCTTTCATCATCTTCATCATCATCATCATCATCATCATACCGTAGACCTGGGTTCAAATACTATTTGAAAGTATTTCTAATACTTAAGCTGGGTATCATTGAGCTTGTCTTGGTGAAATGGAATCAGTCGAATAGTGGGAAAACCCACAAACCATCTGACACTCCAGACAGGCTAAAGAAAACGGTTCAAGTATTTTGAAATATTTCAAAATGACTTGAACCCAGGTCTGGCCTACACTTCCTCCTTCAGCTGTCACCTTCCAGTCGCCTGTCTTCAGGGATGACTCATTCATTATTACCAGAGCGGCTGGTCCTGTTCTCTTGTGTGTGAGTGTGTGTGTGTGTGTGTGTGTGTGTGTGTGTGTGTGTAGCAGGGAATGGGATCTGTCATCATGTATGTTTCTAAAGGACTTGTTAACGTAGCCCTTTCCTGCAGTCAAAAAGTCAAAAGCTCCTCTTTGGCTTCATGGGTGGAATGTTATTCATATTTTTAAAAATTAATAAAGATTATTTTTTATCAACGACAAAAATCCAGTGTTTTTATGTTAAACAGTTTTGTGATATTTCAGTCTTCTGTGATGTATATTAAGTGTAATATTGGGATGAAATCTCAAATGGAATAAATTTCTAACTATTATATATATATATATATATTTAATCCCATAACCATGTGTGTGAGGTGTATACTTTTGTTTCAAAGTAGATTTGTGTCAGACTACCCAGAACCACTCTGTGTCAGACTACCAACAGTCACTCTGTGTCAGACTACCAACAGTCACTCTGTGTCAGACTACCAACAGTCACTCTGTGTCAGACTACCAACAGTCACTCTGTGTCAGACTACCAACAGTCACTCTGTGTCAGACTACCCAGAACCACTCTGTCAGACTACCAACAGTCACTCTGTGTCAGACTACCAACAGTCACTCTGTGTGACCCTGATTTAGCCCACTGCAATAAAAGGTTAAAACCAGTTTTGTGGGCGGGTGGGTATTTGGTTTGTGACACTCTAGTCATGGCTAGTCAATGTCTCATGTCTTCTTCCTCTCCTTAACTAGTCATGGCTAGTCAATGTCTCATGTCTTCTTCCTCTACTTAACTAGTCATGGCTAGTCAATGTCTCATGTCTTCTTCCTCTACTTAACTAGTCATGGCTAGTCAATGTCTCATGTCTTCTTCCTCTCCTTAACTAGTCATGGCTAGTCAATGTCTCATGTCTTCTTCCTCTACTTAACTAGTCATGGCTAGTCAATGTCTCATGTCTTCTTCCTCTCCTTAACTAGTCATGGCTAGTCAATGTCTCATGTCTTCTTCCTCTCCTTAACTAGTAATGGCTAGTCAATGTCTTCTTTCTCTCCTTAACTAGTCATGGCTAGTCAATGTCTCATGTCTGGTTTGGGAGCAGAAGTAGTTGTCGTTCCTCTGAGGAGAAATCACAGTTCATTGGCCTCATCAAAGAAGCATCGGTATATCTGTCTCTCTCTCTATCAGCCAGTGCATCCAGGGTGAAGCCAAGCCATAAACCACACACTTTCTCTGCCAGCCAGCCTCCCTCCCTCCCCTCCCTCCCTCCCACCTCTTCTGCTTACTGGTAGAAAACAGAGGTTAATCAGTTCACCTCCACAGCTGCCTATTGCAGGTCTGCCAGTCCACAGACAGTGTCAAGTGGAGACTAGTGTCTGTCTTTGTCACTGTTCCATATGGCACCCTATTCCCTATTTAGTACACTACCTTGGAACAGGGCCCCTTGTAAAAGAGACATTGGTCTCAATGGGACTCCCTGCCTAAATAAAGGTTACATGTAGGGAATAGGGTCTCAATAGGACTCCCTGCCTAAATAAAGATTACATTTAGGGAATAGGGTCTCAATGGGACACCCTGCCTAAATAAAGGTTACATGTAGGGAATAGGGTCTCAATAGGACTCCCTGCCTAAATAAAGATTACATTTAGGGAATAGGGTCTCAATGGGACACCCTGCCTAAATAAAGGTTACATGTAGGGAATAGGGTCTCAATAGGACTCCCTGCCTAAATAAAGGTTACATGTAGGGAATAGGGTCTCAATGGGACACCCTGCCTAAATAAAGGTTACATGTAGGGAATAGGGTGGTATTTGGGACCCGTATCAGAAGAGACACAGGGTGACAGTGTTGACAGACTGCTGATAGGTCAGATTCCCTGCCTGGTCTCCATGTTGACAGACTGCTGATAGGTCAGATTCCCTGCCTGGTCTCTGTGTTGACAGACTGCTGATAGGTCAGATTCCCTGCCTGGTCTCCATGTTGACAGACTGCTGATAGGTCAGATTCCCTGCCTGGTCTCCGTGTTGACAGACTGCTGATAGGTCAGATTCCCTGCCTGGTCTCCGTGTTGACAGACTGCTGATAGGTCAGATTCCCTGCCTGGTCTCCGTGTTGACAGACTGCTGACACAGACTGCTGATAGGTCAGATTCCCTGCCTGGTCTCCGTGTTGACAGACTGCTGATAGGTCAGATTCCCTGCCTGGTCTCCGTGTTGACAGACTGCTGACACAGACTGCTGATAGGTCAGATTCCCTGCCTGGTCTCCGTGTTGACAGACTGCTGATAGGTCAGATTCCCTGCCTGGTCTCCGTGCTGATAGGTCAGATTCCCTGCCTGGTCTCCGTGTTGACAGAATGGCTGCATGGACCAGGGGGAGTTCTGTTACCCCTCGGCCATAACCCTAGAACACCAGAGTTCTGTTACCCCTCTGCCCCACAACACCAGAGTTATGTTACCTCTCTGCCCCCGAACACCAGAGTTCTGTTACCCCTCTGCCCCCGAACACCAGAGTTCTGTTACCCCTCGGCCCCAGAACACCAGAGTTCTGTTACCCCTCTGCCCCAGAACACCAGAGTTCTGTTACCTCTCTGCCCCAGAACACCAGAGTTCTGTTACCTCTCTGCCCCAGAACACCAGAGTTATATTACCCCTCTGCCCCAGAACACCAGAGTTCTGTTACCTCTCTGCCCCAGAACACCAGAGTTCTGTTACCCCTCTGCCCCAGAACACCAGAGTTCTGTTACCCCTCGGCCCCAGAACACCAGAGTTCTGTTACCCCTCTGACCCAGAACACCAGAGTTCTGTTACCCCTCGGCCCCAGAACACCAGAGAGAGAATAATCTGGCCTATCAGTGTGTGTGTGTGTGTATGTGTGTGTGTATGTGTGTGTGTGAGTGTGTATGTGTGTGCGTGCGTGAGTGTGTGTGTGTGTGTGAGAGTGTGTGTGTGTGTGAGAGTGTGTGTGTGTGTGTGTGCGTGCGTGTGAGAGCGTGCGTGTGTGTGAGCGTGTGTGTGTGTGTGTGTGTGTGTGTGTGTGTGTGTGTGTGTGTTCCTCTGTGCCTCTGGCTCCAGCCCTCTAATTAGCTGTAGATAGTAGGCTGTATGCTGCAATGCAGTGGTTCCTATCGTTCTATCTCATGGTTCAGCCCACGGGGATGGGGAACATCTGTGTACCATATATCATACACACAGGGTTATCTGCCAGTCTAAACACAGCCAGGCAGCCAGCCAGTCAACCAGCCAGGCCCTGGTAATGACAAACTAGGACCGGGTTAGAGATCAAGATCTTATAGCTGGGATATCACCAGCATGATCTGGATTCTGCAACATTTTGTCTATGCTGAACGCCCCCCCCCCCCCTGCTGCCTGCCTAGTGAACTGCTGCCTGCCTAGTGAACTTCTGCCTGTCAAGTGAACTGCTGCCTGCCGCCTGTCTAGTGAACTGCTGCCTGTCTAGTGAACTGCTGCCTGTCTAGTGAACTGCTGCCTGCCTAGCGAACTGCTGCCTGCCTAGCGAACTGCTGCCTGCCTAGCGAACTGCTGCCTGCCTAGTGAACTGCTGCCTGTCTAGTGAACTGCTGCCTGTCTAGTGAACTGCTGCCTGCCTATTGAACTGCTGCCTGCCTAGTGAACTGCTGCCTGCCTAGTGAACTGCTGCCTGTCTAGTGAACTGCTGCCTGTCTAGTGAACTGCTGCCTGTCTAGTGATCTGCTGCCTGTCTAGTGAACTGCTGCCTGTCTAGTGATCTGCTGCCTGCTGCCTGTCTAGTGAACTGCTGCCTGTCTAGTGAACTGCTGCCTGCTGCCTGCCTAGTGAACTGCTGCCTGCCTAGTGATCTGCTGCCTGCCTAGTGAACTGCTGCCTGTCTAGTGATCTGCTGCCTGCTGCCTGTCTAGTGATCTGCTGCCTGTCTAGTGATCTGCTGCCTGTCTAGTGAACTGCTGCCTGCTGCCTGCCTAGTGAACTGCTGCCTGCCGAGTGAACTGCTGCCTGCTGCCTGTCTAGTGAACTGCTGCCTGCCTAGTGAACTGCTGCCTGTCTAGTGATATGCTGCCTGCCTAGTGAACTGCTGCCTGCCTAGTGAACTGCTGCCTGTGTAGTGAACTGCTGCCTGCTACCTGTCTAGTGAACTGCTGCCTGTCTAGTGAACTGCTGCCTGCTGCCTGTCTAGTGAACTGCTGCCTGTCTAGTGAACTGCTGCCTGTCTAGTGAACTGCTGCCTGTCTAGTGAACTGCTGCCTGCCTAGTGAACTGCTGCCTGCCTAGTGAACTGCTGCCTGTCTAGTGAACTGCTGCCTGTCTAGTGATATGCTGCCTGTCTAGTGAACTGCTGCCTGCCTAGTGAACTGCTGCCTGCCTAGTGAACTGCTGCCTGCCTAGTGAACTGCTGCCTGCCTAGTGAACTGCTGCCTGTCTAGTGAACTGCTGCCTGTCTAGTGATATGCTGCCTGCCTAGTGAACTGCTGCCTGCCTAGTGAACTGCTGCCTGCTGCCTGCCTAGTGAACTGCTGCCTGCCTAGTGAACTGCTGCCTGTCTAGTGAACTGCTGCCTGTCTAGTGAACTGCTGCCTGCCTAGTGAACTGCTGCCTGTCTACACAGCAATAGACAGGTAGCCGTCGTAAAAGAGATGTTTGATCTCAACAGTATTTATCTGTACAAATGAAGGATAAATAACACAAAATACTCTCCTGGTTCTGTTCTCAAGTGTTTCTTTGTTTCCATGGAAACGTGGCCAGCCTTCCAAAGGCTGATTTTCAGTTTCACTGACGGACTGGCAGTTGGTTGGTTGGTTGGTTGCCAGTAGGTTCATCTGTAACTAATCTGTAACGTGACATAATGGGATTGAGACACTAACACTGTGATGACCTGACGCAGCTCTGGGAACTGAGCGACCTGGGTTCAAACGCTATTCGAAATCGTTCAAAGAGTTTGAGCGTTCGCTCTCGTCTGTCTGTAGTGGGAATACTATCTATTCAACCAGGGGGAAAACACATCGACACCAAGGTCTCACAATACAGAAAACTAAATTATACACCATTTAAAACACAAAATTAGATAATATTATATACCCAATAAACAATCAAACAAAACAAACAATGTTAAAATCCCTATCCTTTCTCCTAAACTGACCCAGAGACAACACAACATCCAAATGAACCGTTACTTGGAGATTGTTCCACATGATAGGGGCCTGGTAGGAAAACACGTGGATTCTCCAGTATTAACCAATCCTGTGATCTAGTGTTGTAAATCCCAGTTACTATACTTCAACAATGCCTGCCTGCCTAGTGAAATGCTTCATTTCTTGAATAACTCGTCAACATGATTTTTTTTTTTAAAAGATAGCTTTTTCGTCAATCCAGATGCCCAGATATTTATAGACGGGGGGACACGATCAATGGGAGCACCATCTAACGTACTTATGCACAAATCAGCAGTTATATTTTAATAACATGTACTTGGTTTTCCCAGCATTTTAGTACCAACTTCAGGTCAACCGAGGCTTTCTGCAAGCTAGTAAAAGCAGATTGAAGAGTCAACAGAGCCTGAGCTGACGTAGGCGGCAGTAGCGTATACAACAGTGTCATCTGCGTACAGACGAAAGTTACAGTGTTGTACAGATAGACCAATGCTGTTAATATAAATAGTGAAAAGAACTTGGACCAAGAATCGAACCCTGTGGGACACCTTCTGTTATGTTGGCTAGATTTACAGTTTTGGGACTATTCTATTGGTTCCATTAAGCTAGGCAGGCATAATCAAGCCCAGATAAAGTATTGGAAATTATTTCGAATATTATTTGAACCCAGGTCTGGCCTTGTGCTTCTCAGCTGTGCCATAAGTAATTATGGCATAGGGTTACTTACTGTAGCAGGACGGACAGACAGACAGACAGACAGACAGAAACTCCTCTTTAAAACAACATGGTCTCATGGTCTCTGAATGCCAGGAATCACATGAGAGAGATTTCAGACGTGAGGCTACAGCCTTGTTGACAGTTGTCTATGAATGTTACAAGGCAACACTAGACCGACAGTAGAGCTGACTTGGTTCTGCTTTACTTGGCAATGGCAGCATCACAGGTGTCATAGGTGGCAATAGGCATTAGGGAATCTGGGGTTTAACCAGGGGTACTGAATGGTTATTTTAGGTCATGCCGTTGCTCTGAACGATCACGTTCTCTAGAGACAAAGCAGCTAGCCTATTGCGTCCATCCTCTAGTAGTATGTCACATGACCTCTGTAAACCAATCCCTCTTATACCTACTGTAACCCTTCATCACTAGTCTTCTCGATACCTCTTCTGTCACCAACATGGTCACATAACACAGAAAGGGACTGGAAAAGGAATCTGTGGAGGGTGAGGACAGCTGTGCTTTCAAGAGAGAGAGAGAGACCCTGTCTGCTCTGCTCTCTGTTGTGATGCAGAGAGAGACCCTGTCTGCTCTGCTCTCTGTTGTGATGCAGAGAGAGACCCTGTCTGCTCTGCTCTCTGTCGTGATGCAGAGAGAGACCCTGTCTGCTCTGCTCTCTGTTGTGATGCAGAGAGAGACCCTGTCTGCTCTGCTCTCTGTCGTGATGCAGAGAGAGACCCTGTCTGCTCTGCTCTCTGTCGTGATGCAGAGAGAGACCCTGTCTGCTCTGCTCTCTGTCGTGATGCAGAGAGAGACCCTGTCTGCTCTGCTCTCTGTTGTGATGAGAGACCCTGTTTGCTCTGCTCTCTGTCGTGATGCAGAGAGAGACCCTGTCTGCTCTGCTCTCTGTCGTGATGCAGAGAGAGACCCTGTCTGCTCTGCTCTCTGTTGTGATGCTCCATTGAGCCACATCAGGTTAGGAATGCGTGGTAGGCTGCACTACTAGAATGGGTTCTTATGCTGTCCACATAGGAGAACCCTTTGAAGAACCCTTTTTGGTTCTTAGTAGAACCCTTTTGGTTCCGGGGAGAACCCTTTTGGGTTCCATGTAAAAACCCTTTCCGCAGAGGGTTCTACCTGGAACCAAAAAGGTTCTACCATCAACAGAAAAGGATTTTGGAACCCTTTTTTCTCAGTGTTGTTGCTGGGTATTAAACACTGCAGCATCTCTGGCCAGATATCAGATGTGTGGTAGGCTGGTTACTGGGTATTAAAAACATTGCAGCGTCTCTGGCCAGATATCAGAGTGTGGTGGGCTGGTTGTTGGGTATTAAACACTGCAGCATCTCTGCCCAGATATCAGATGTGTGGTAGGCTGGTTACTGGGTATTAAACACTGCAGCATCTCTGGCCAGATATCAGAGTGTGGTGGGCTGGTTGTTGGGCATTAAACACTGCAGCATCTCTGGCCAGATATCAGAGTGTGGTAGGCTGGTTGTTGGGTATTAAACACTGCAGCATCTCTGGCCAGATATCAGAGTGTGGTAGGCTGGTTACTGGGTATTAAACACTGCAGCATCTCTGGCCAGATATCAGATGTGTGGTAGGCTGGTTACTGGGTATTAAACACTGCAGCATCTCTGCCCAGATATCAGATGTGTGGTAGGCTGGTTGTTGGGTATTAAACACTGCAGCATCTCTGGCCAGATATCAGATGTGTGGTAGGCTGGTTACTGGGTATTAAACACTGCGGCATCTCTGGCCAGATATCAGATGTGTGGTAGGCTGGTTGTTGGGTATTAAACACTGCAGCATCTCTGGCCAGATATCAGATGTGTGGTAGGCTGGTTACTGGGTATTAAACACTGCGGCATCTCTGGACAGATATCAGAGTGTGGTAGGCTGGTTGTTGGGTATTAAACACTGCAGCATCTCTGGCCAGATATCAGAGTGTGGTAGGCTGGTTACTGGGTATTAAACACTGCAGCATCTCTGGCCAGATATCAGATGTGTGGTAGGCTGGTTGTTGGGCATTAAACACTGCAGCATCTCTGGCCAGATATCAGAGTGTGGTAGGCTGGTTGTTGGGTATTAAACACTGCAGCATCTCTGGCCAGATATCAGAGTGTGGTAGGCTGGTTACTGGGTATTAAACACTGCAGCATCTCTGGCCAGATATCAGATGTGTGGTAGGCTGGTTACTGGGTATTAAACACTGCAGCATCTCTGCCCAGATATCAGATGTGTGGTAGGCTGGTTGTTGGGTATTAAACACTGCAGCATCTCTGGCCAGATATCAGATGTGTGGTAGGCTGGTTACTGGGTATTAAACACTGCGGCATCTCTGGCCAGATATCAGATGTGTGGTAGGCTGGTTGTTGGGTATTAAACACTGCAGCATCTCTGGCCAGATATCAGATGTGTGGTAGGCTGGTTACTGGGTATTAAACACTGCGGCATCTCTGGACAGATATCAGAGTGTGGTAGGCTGGTTGTTGGGTATTAAACACTGCAGCATCTCTGGCCAGATATCAGAGTGTGGTAGGCTGGTTACTGGGTATTAAACACTGCAGCATCTCTGGCCAGATATCAGATGTGTGGTAGGCTGGTTACTGGGTATTAAACACTGCAGCATCTCTGCCCAGATATCAGATGTGTGGTAGGCTGGTTACTGGGTATTAAACACTGCAGCATCTCTGCCCAGATATCAGATGTGTGGTAGGCTGGTTACTGGTTATTAAAACACTGCAGCATCTCTGGCCAGATATCAGATGTGTGGTAGGCTGGTTGTTGGGTAGTAAAAACACTGCAGCATCTCTGGCCAGATATCAGATGTGTGGTAGGCTGGTTGTTGGGTAGTAAAAACACTGCAGCATCTCTGGACAGATATCAGAGTGTGGTAGGCTGGTTGTTGGGTATTAAACACTGCAGCATCTCTGGCCAGATATCAGAGTGTGGTAGGCTGGTTACTGGGTATTAAACACTGCAGCATCTCTGGCCAGATATCAGATGTGTGGTAGGCTGGTTACTGGGTATTAAACACTGCAGCATCTCTGCCCAGATATCAGATGTGTGGTAGGCTGGTTACTGGGTATTAAACACTGCAGCATCTCTGCCCAGATATCAGATGTGTGGTAGGCTGGTTACTGGTTATTAAAACACTGCAGCATCTCTGGCCAGATATCAGATGTGTGGTAGGCTGGTTGTTGGGTAGTAAAAACACTGCAGCATCTCTGCCCAGATATCAGATGTGTGGTAGGCTGGTTGTTGGGTATTAAACACTGCAGCATCTCTGGCCAGATATCAGATGTGTGGTAGGCTGGTTACTGGGTAGTAAAAACACTGCAGCATCTCTGCCCAGATATCAGATGTGTGGTAGGCTGGTTACTGGGTATTAAACACTGCAGCATCTCTGGCCAGATATCAGAGTGTGGTAGGCTGGTTACTGGGTATTAAACACTGCAGCATCTCTGGCCAGATATCAGATGTGTGGTAGGTTGGTTACTGGGTATTAAACACTGCAGCATCTCTGCCCAGATATCAGATGTGTGGTAGGCTGGTTACTGGGTATTAAACACTGCAGCATCTCTGGCCAGATATCAGATGTGTGGTAGGTTGGTTACTGGGTATTAAACACTGCAGCATCTCTGGCCAGATATCAGATGACCATGTTGCTGTAGCCAGGCACTGGGAGCGGTGGTCTCAGGCATTGGGAGAAAAATGGAGGACTCCGTCCTGAATGGCACCCTTACAGAGCGCAATCACAGGGCTCTGGCCAAAAGTAGTGCACTAAATAGGGAATAGAGTGTTGATTTGGTCGTAGATGTTGTTTTATCTGTTTATGCAAGCAGGTAGATGCAGGACAGTTGCTCATCTTTTGCATAGCAACAGTATCACGTTCTGTGGTGGTCTGATGTGATCCCATGCTCTAGTCTAGCCCTGATTATACCCAGGCTGCGGTGGTCTGATGTGATCCCATGCTCTAGTCTAGCCCTGATTATACCCAGGCTGCGGTGGTCTGATGTGATCCCATGCTCTAGTCTAGCCCTGATTATACCCAGGCTGCGGTGGTCTGATGTGATCCCATGCTCTAGTCTAGCCCTGATTATACCCAGGCTGTGGTGGTCTGATGTGATCCCATGCTCTAGTCTAGCCCTGATTATACCCAGGCTGTGGTGGTCTGATGTGATCCCATGCTCTAGTCTAGCCCTGATTATACCCGGGCTGCGGTGGTCTGATGTGATCCCATGCTCTAGTCTAGCCCTGATTATACCCAGGCTGTGGTGGTCTGATGTGATACCCAGGCTGTGGTGGTCTGATGTGATCCCATGCTCTAGTCTAGCCCTGATTATACCCAGGCTGTGGTCTGATGTGATCCCATGCTCTAGTCTAGCCCTGATTATACCCAGGCTGCGGTGGTCTGATGTGATCCCATGCTCTAGTCTAGCCCTGATTATACCCAGGCTGCGGTGGTCTGATGTGATCCCATGCTCTAGTCTAGCCCTGATTATACCCAGGCTGTGGTGGTCTGATGTGATCCCATGCTCTAGTCTAGCCCTGATTATACCCAGGCTGCGGTGGTCTGATGTCATACCCAGGCTGTGGTGGTCTGATGTGATCCCATGCTCTAGTCTAGCCCTGATTATACCCAGGCTGCGGTGGTCTGATGTGATCCCATGCTCTAGTCTAGCCCTGATTATACCCAGGCTGCGGTGGTCTGATGTGATCCCATGCTCTAGTCTAGCCCTGATTATACCCAGGCTGTGGTGGTCTGATGTTATCCCATGCTCTAGTCTAGCCCTGATTATACCCGGGCTGTGGTGGTCTGATGTGATCCCATGCTCTAGTCTAGCCCTGATTATACCCGGGCTGCGGTGGTCTGATGTGATACCCGGGCTGTGGTGGTCTGATGTGATCCCATGCTCTAGTCTAGCCCTGATTATACCCGGGCTGCGGTGGTCTGATGTCATACCCAGGCTGTGGTGGTCTGATGTGATACCCAGGCTGTGGTGGTCTGATGTGATCCCATGCTCTAGTCTAGCCCTGATTATACCCGGGCTGTGGTGGTCTGATGTGATCCCATGCTCTAGTCTAGCCCTGATTATACCCGGGCTGTGGTGGTCTGATGTGATCCCATGCTCTAGTCTAGCCCTGATTATACCCAGGCTGTGGTGGTCTGATGTGATCCCCAGGCTGTGGTGGTCTGATGTGATCCCATGCTCTAGTCTAGCCCTGATTATACCCGGGCTGCGGTGGTCTGATGTGATACCCAGGCTGTGGTGGTCTGATGTTATCCCATGCTCTAGTCTAGCCCTGATTATACCCGGGCTGCGGTGGTCTGATGTGATCCCATGCTCTAGTCTAGCCCTGATTATACCCGGGCTGTGGTGGTCTGATGTGATCCCATGCTGTGGTGATCTGATGTGATACCCAGGATGTGGTGATCTGATGTGATACCCAGGCTGTGGTGATCTGATGTGATACCCAGGCTGTGGTGGTCTGATGTGATCCCATGCTGTGGTGGTCTGATGTGATCCCATGCTCTAGTCTAGCCCTGATTATACCCGGGCTGTGGTGGTCTGATGTGATCCCATGCTCTAGTCTAGCCCTGATTATACCCGGGCTGCGGTGGTCTGATGTTATCCCATGCTCTAGTCTAGCCCTGATTATACCCGGGCTGCGGTGGTCTGATGTGATCCCATGCTCTAGTCTAGCCCTGATTATACCCAGGCTGCTGTGGTCTGATGTGATCCCATGCTCTAGTCTAGCCCTGATTATACCCGGGCTGCGGTGGTCTGATGTTATCCCATGCTCTAGTCTAGCCCTGATTATACCCGGGCTGCGGTGGTCTGATGTCATACCCAGGCTGTGGTGATCTGATGTGATACCCAGGCTGTGGTGGTCTGATGTGATACCCAGGCTGTGGTGGTCTGATGTGATACCCAGGCTGTGGTGGTCTGATGTTATCCCATGCTCTAGTCTAGCCCTGATTATACCCGGGCTGCGGTGGTCTGATGTCATACCCAGGCTGTGGTGATCTGATGTGATACCCAGGCTGTGGTGGTCTGATGTGATCCCATGCTGTGGTGGTCTGATGTGATCCCATGCTCTAGTCTAGCCCTGATTATACCCGGGCTGTGGTGGTCTGATGTGATCCCATGCTCTAGTCTAGCCCTGATTATACCCGGGCTGCGGTGGTCTGATGTTATCCCATGCTCTAGTCTAGCCCTGATTATACCCGGGCTGCGGTGGTCTGATGTGATCCCATGCTCTAGTCTAGCCCTGATTATACCCAGGCTGCTGTGGTCTGATGTGATCCCATGCTCTAGTCTAGCCCTGATTATACCCGGGCTGCGGTGGTCTGATGTTATCCCATGCTCTAGTCTAGCCCTGATTATACCCGGGCTGCGGTGGTCTGATGTCATACCCAGGCTGTGGTGGTCTGATGTGATACCCAGGCTGTGGTGGTCTGATGTGATACCCAGGCTGTGGTGGTCTGATGTGATACCCAGGCTGTGGTGGTCTGATGTTATCCCATGCTCTAGTCTAGCCCTGATTATACCCGGGCTGCGGTGGTCTGATGTCATACCCAGGCTGTGGTGATCTGATGTGATACCCAGGCTGTGGTGGTCTGATGTGATCCCATGCTGTGGTGGTCTGATGTGATCCCATGCTCTAGTCTAGCCCTGATTATACCCGGGCTGCGGTGGTCTGATGTGATCCCATGCTCTAGTCTAGCCCTGATTATACCCGGGCTGCGGTGGTCTGATGTGATCCCATGCTCTAGTCTAGCCCTGATTATACCCAGGCTGTGGTGATCTGATGTGATACCCAGGCTGTGGTGGTCTGATGTGATCCCATGCTCTAGTCTAGCCCTGATTATACCCGGGCTGCGGTGGTCTGATGTGATCCCATGCTCTAGTCTAGCCCTGATTATACCCGGGCTGCGGTGGTCTGATGTGATCCCATGCTCTAGTCTAGCCCTGATTATACCCGGGCTGCTGTGGTCTGATGTGATCCCATGCTCTAGTCTAGCCCTGATTATACCCGGGCTGCGGTGGTCTGATGTGATCCCATGCTCTAGTCTAGCCCTGATTATACCCGGGCTGCGGTGGTCTGATGTCATACCCAGGCTGTGGTGGTCTGATGTGATACCCAGGCTGTGGTGGTCTGATGTGATCCCATGCTCTAGTCTAGCCCTGATTATACCCGGGCTGTGGTGGTCTGATGTGATCCCATGCTCTAGTCTAGCCCTGATTATACCCGGGCTGTGGTGGTCTGATGTGATCCCATGCTCTAGTCTAGCCCTGATTATACCCGGGCTGTGGTGGTCTGATGTGATACCCAGGCTGCGGTGGTCTGATGTCATACCCAGGCTGTGGTGATCTGATGTGATACCCAGGCTGTGGTGGTCTGATGTGATCCCATGCTGTGGTGGTCTGATGTGATACCCAGGCTGTGGTGGTCTGATGTGATACCCAGGCTGTGGTGGTCTGATGTTATCCCATGCTCTAGTCTAGCCCTGATTATACCCAGGCTGTGGTGGTCTGATGTGATACCCAGGCTGTGGTGGTCTGATGTGATCCCATGCTCTAGTCTAGCCCTGATTATACCCAGGCTGTGGTGGTCTGATGTGATCCCATGCTCTAGTCTAGCCCTGATTTTACCCAGGCTGTGGTGGTCTAATGTGATCCCATGCGATCCCTCCCTCCCTTTGAGGAAGGAGAAAGGCACACTGGTGTCACTATAATGTCACCTCAGTGTTAAATGTCCCCAGTTAACCACTGAATCTCAGTCACTCTGTAGTCTTTCTGCCTGGCCACCACTTCTCCTATCGTGTCCTATCTAGCCTGCAGTCACTCTGTAGTCTTTCTGCCTGGCCACCACTTACTTCTCCTAGCGTGTCCTATCTAGCCTGCTGATATTTGCTGTATAGCCTAATGTGTCTCTTCTACACAAATAAATATCATTAAAAACACATATAATTTCAGTAGTGCCTGACTCACATGCTATAATCCTTAGATAGCAGTGACCCAGATATCAGTGAAGGAGATCTCTACTGTAAACAGCATTAGATCTAGCTGTCGTGTTTTATTGGTCATAAACACAGACACACACACAGGAAAGAGAATAGTGTAGTTGTTGTAGTAGAACTGAGGAGAGAGAGAGAGAGACAGAGAATGAGTGAGTGGATGTTGAAGGAGAGGACAGCAGCGGTTCTCTCTGTGCGGCCTGCTGCAATGCACAGACACACACAGGAAAGAGAATAGTGTAGTTGTAGTAGTAGACCTGAAGAGAGAGAGAGAGAGACAGAGAATGAGTGAGTGGATGTTGAAGGAGAGGAGAGCAGCGGTTCTCTCTGTGCGGCCTGCTGCAATGCACAGATAATCACAGACCTTTTACGTCACAGACATTAATAACAACAGATAGCCATGACTTCCATAAATCAGCTGCCTGACAAACAGCCCCCTACTCCCTATTTTGTGCTACTTTTCACCAGGGTCGATAGGGCTCTGGTCAAAAGTAGTGTACTATGTGTGGGAATATGGTGGCCATTGGGACACTAGACATCAACTGACTCTGGCTGGGAGGGACCACACGGCAACCACCTGGCAACCGGAGCTCACCTGAGTACCTGAGTTGAGGAAAACACTGAGCGTGCGTCCTAAACAACACCGTATTCCCTTCCAGCCATGACAGGAAGGTCTGGTGCCAGCTTCGTTTAGCAAGGGATTGGACTGACTTTCACAGGGGTCCGTCTGTGTTTTGTGAGAGACTGACAGCGGATTACGCCACAGGCTGTAATTCCTCTCCGCTGAAACACGGATTATACTGTAATACACTTCAGTCAAAGACTGTTGTAATGAATGTTGTAACTAAGCCACATAGTAGTAGTAGCAGTAGCACCAGTAGTAGTAGTAGTAGTAGCAGCAGTACCAGTAGCAATAGTACAAGTAGTAGTAGCAGTAGTACCAGTAGTAGTAGTAGTAGTAGTAGTAGTAGTAGTACCAGTAGTAGTACTAGTAGTACCATTAGTAGTAGTAGTACTAGTAGTAGTAGTAGTAGTACCAGTAGTAGTACTAGTAGTACCATTAGTAGTAGTAGTACTAGTAGTACCATTAGTAGTAGTACCAGTAGTAGTACCAGTAGTAGTAGCAGTAGTACCATTAGTAGTAGTACCAGTAGTAGTAGCAGTAGTACCAGTAGTAGTACCAGTAGTAGCACCAGTAGTAGTAGTAGTACCACCAATAGTAGTAGTAGTACCAGTACCAGTAGTAGTAGTAGTAGCAGCAGTACCAGTAGCAGTAGTACCAGTAGTAGTAGCAGTAGTACCAGTAGTAGTACCAGTAGTAGTAGTAGTACCAGTAGTAGTACCATTAGTAGTAGTAGTAGTAGTAGTAGTACCATTAGTAGTAGTAGTATTAGTAGTAGTAGTAGTAGTAGTAGTACCATTAGTAGTAGTAGTAGTAGTAGTAGTAGTAGTAGTAGTAGTACTAACAGTAGTAGTAGTAGTAGTAGTAACAGTAGTAGTAGTAGTAGTAGTAGTATTAATATATTATCTATCCTCTGTGGTATTCTAATAGAGTAGTAAACCATAGAGAAGTGTATACCAGTAGTAGTAGTAGTAGTAGTATTAATATAGTATCTGTCCTCTGTGGTATTCTAATAGAGTAGTAAACCATAGAGAAGTGTATAACAGCATAAAGCAGCCATATCTGTTAGTGTGTCTGAATACTGATCACACGGAGACTAAGTACCAGTACTAGAAGGCTCTGTGCTCCAGTATCATCTGATAGACCACAGAGAAGTGTAGTGTCAACAGCTACATCTGTGTTAGTGTGACTGCCACTGTAGTGGTGGTGCTGAATACTGATCACACAGACTAAACAGGTCTGCAGCATCCATCAGACCAGGAGACAGACAGGCAGCCTGTCTCTGTCACATGACGTCAGGAGACAGACAGGCAGCCTCTGTCACATGACATCAGGAGACAGACAGGCAGCCTCTCTCTGTCACATGACGTCAGGAGACAGACAGGCAGACTCTCTGTCACATGACATCAGGAGACAGACAGGCAGCATCCATCAGACCAGGAGACAGACAGGCAGCCTCTGTCACATGACATCAGGAGACAGACAGGCAGCCTCTGTCACATGACGTCAGGAGACAGACAGGCAGCCTCTGTCACATGACGTCAGGAGACAGACAGGCAGCCTCTCTCTGTCACATGACGTCAGGAGACAGACAGGCAGCCTCTCTCTGTCACATGACGTCAGGAGACAGACAGGCAGCCTCTCTCTGTCACATGACGTCAGGAGACAGACAGGCAGCCTCTCTCTGTCACATGACGTCAGGAGACAGACAGGCAGACTCTCTCTGTCACATGACGTCAGGAGACAGACAGGAGCCTCTGTCACATGACGTCAGGAGACAGACAGGAGCCTCTGTCACATGACGTCAGGAGACAGACGGGCAGCCTCTCTCTGTCACATGACGTCAGGAGACAGACAGGCAGCCTCTCTCTGTCACATGACGTCAGGAGACAGACAGGCAGCCTCTCTCTGTCACATGACATCAGGAGACAGACAGGCAGCCTCTCTCTGTCACATGACGTCCTAAACAGCACCTTATTCGTCATATAGTCCAGTGGTCATTTCACTCCTGATTTCACACATTTAACATGGCTGTGACGTATTGAGAACAGTCAACTGTTTCCACATAAACGGAGGCGTAGTCACAGCATCACATGTTATGTAGGTAAAGCGTTGGGCCAGTTGGAGAGTCTGGCTACTTACTGCAGGGCAGACAATAACTGGTGTCTCATCACATGTTATGTAGGTAAAGCGTTGGGCCAGTTGGCAGGCAGAGTCTGGCTACTTACTGCAGGGCAGACAATAACTGGTGTCTCATCACATGTTATGTAGGTAAAGCGTTGGGCCAGTTGGAGAGTCTGGCTACTTACTGCAGGGCAGACAATAACTGGTGTCTCATCACATGTTATGTAGGTAAAGCGTTGGGCCATTTGGCAGGCAGAGTCTGGCTACTTACTGCAGGGCAGACAATAACGGCTGTCAGCTTCCCCTCTCTAGGGCTCTTCAATGAGACAGACAGGCAGCCTCTCTCTGTCACATGACAGCTGTCTCTTCAACGTCAAGCCTGCTACTCTTATTCATTCTTAAGTAATGTTACGGGGCTGAAAATGAGTCCGACTGCACCCAGCTACAAGGCTGACAGCAACCCCTTTAAATGACCATCACACAAAACAGCAGTGTTTGATATGAGGATGATGATGGCTAAGCATTAATATGAATGGGGGACAATCCTCATCGACTGCCTTGCCTTCACTGCAGCACACACACACACACAGAGAGAGATAAATGACCGTATGAATTCTGCCCGGATACAGATGATGCAGATGCTGCCATCATTTGAGAGGAGCGGGTGGATAATATGTAGGTCAGGGAGAGGATTTCTTTCCTCCAGACTGATGTCATTTCACCCATTGACTTGACTGGCAGATTGACTACCCCACCACTGTACTGTCAACCGTGTGGAAGACAGTCCAATTATCACATCGACCAATCCAGGGGTTGGAAATACGGACATTTCAACCCCACCCCCCCTGTACATTCTGGGGATTTTATCATAAGATCAGCTCATCATTCTTCCTCAGTTCATTCAAAGCTGTCCAGACGGGCTAGAAGTGACAGTTTGACAGTTTCAATCACATTGACTCTGGACTTCAGGCAAAACACGTAGAGCATGTTGAGAATGAACCTTTATTAGACCTTGAACCGCTAGGGTTCCCAGAGTGGCACAGCGGTCTAAGACACTGCATCTCAGTGCAAGAGGCATCACTACAGTCCCTGGTTCAAATCCAGGCTGTATCACATCCGGCCCGTGGTTGGGAGTCCCATAGGGCGGCGTACTATTGGCCCAGCATCGTCCAGGTTTGGCCGGGGTAGGCCGTCATTGTAAATAGGAATTTGTTCTTTACTGACTTGCCTAGTTAAATAAAGGTTACATTTAAACAATGCAATTAAAATGAGGGCCTGAATTACGTGGAGGATTCGTGAAGACAGGAATCAGGATAAGTGGAGGTCTAGCCGACATTTCAAGGGTAGTAAAATCTTGAAGTCCAACTACCTCCAAAGAAATAAATCAGCATTTAACCATGCTTATCTCCTCATGTCAGGGTCGTAGAACCAGGTACAGTCCTGACTGACCTGAGAGAACAACTACGGGCCATTCCATCCATGTCAGGGTAGTGGAACCAGGTACAGTCCTGACTGACCTGAGATAACAACTACGGGCCATTCCATCCACGTCAGGGTAGTGGAACCAGGTACAGTCCTGACTGACCTGAGATAACAACTACGGGCCATTCCATCCATATCAGGGTAGTGGAACCAGGTACAGTCCTGACTGACCTGAGAGAACAACTACGGGCCATTCCATCCATGTCAGGGTAGTAGAATCAGGTACAGTCCTGACTGACCTGAGATAACAACTACGGGCCATTCCATCCATGTCAGGGTAGTAGAACCAGGTACAGTTCTGACTGACCTGAGATAACAACTACGGGCCATTCCATCCATGTCAGGGTAGTAGAACCAGGTACAGTCCTGACTGACCTGAGATAACAACTACGGGCCATTCCATCCATGTCAGGGTAGTGGAACCAGGTACAGTCCTGACTGACCTGAGATAACAACTACGGGCCATTCCATCCATGTCAGGGTAGTGGAACCAGGTACAGTCCTGACTGACCTGAGATAACAACTACGGGCCATTCCATCCATGTCAGGGTAGTAGAATCAGAACCAGGTACAGTCCTGACTGACCTGAGAGAACAACTACGGGCCATTCCATCCATGTCAGGGTAGTGGAACCAGGTACAGTCCTGACTGACCTGAGATAACAACTACGGGCCATTCCATCCATGTCAGGGTAGTGGAACCAGGTACAGTCCTGACTGACCTGAGATAACTAACTATGCCACTTTGTTTACATACTCATCTCATATGTATATACTGTACTCGATACCATCTACTGTATCTGCCTATGCTGCTCTGTACCATCGCTCATTCATATATCCTTATGCACATATTCTTTATCCCCTCACACTGTGTACAAGACAGTAGTTTTGGAATTGTTAGTTAGATTACTTGTTGGTTATTACTGCATTGTCGGAACTAGAAGCACAAGCATTTCGCTACACTCGCATTAACATCTGCTAACCATGTGTATGTGACAAATAAAAATTTGATTTGATTTGATTTGATAACAACTACGGGCCATTCCATCCATGTCAGGGTAGTAAAATCAGAATCAGGTACAGTCCTGACTGACCTGAGAGAACAACTACGGGCCATTCCATCCATGTCAGGGTAGTAGAATCAGAATCAGGTACAGTCCTGACTGTCCTGAGATAACAACTACGGGCCATTCCATCCATGTCAGGGTAGTAAAATCAGAATCAGGTACAGTCCTGACTGACCTGAGATAACAACTACGGGCCATTCCATCCATGTCAGGGTAGTAGAATCAGAATCAGGTACAGTCCTGACTGACCTGAGAGAACAACTACGGGCCATTCCATCCATGTCAGGGTAGTAAAATCAGAATCAGGTACAGTCCTGACTGACCTGAGATAACAACTACGGGCCATTCCATCCATGTCAGGGTAGTAGAATCAGAACCAGGTACAGTCCTGACTGACCTGAGATAACAACTACGGGCCATTCCATCCATGTCAGGGTAGTAGAACCAGGTAGAACCAGGTACAGTCCTGACTGACGCATGAGCAGATATCACCTGAGACTACTACTGTCTACCTCCTGCCTGCCTGGAGTTAGATAAATACTGCTGGAGATATGAATGATTGGCAGACAAGAGGAGGAGAGAGAGAGAGAGGAGAGAGTGGGACAAAGAGAGAGAGAGAGAGTATACTCGGTGACATACTGGATACTAGAAATGTATTTTTTTCTGTCTGTGTTAGTGGATCAGGAGCCCTGTCCCCAAGGTGGTCAACCAGCCCAGATAACAGACCTCATCTGTCTGTGTTAGTGGATCAGGAGCCCTGTCCCCAAGGTGGTCAACCAGCCCAGATAACAGACCTCATCTGTCTGTGTTAGTGGATCAGGAGCCCTGTCCCCAAGGTGGTCAACCAGCCCAGATAACAGACCTCATCTGTCTGTGTTAGTGGATCAGGATCCCTGTCCCCAAGGTGGTCAACCAGCCCAGATAACAGGCCTCATCTGTCTGTGTTAGTGGATCAGGATCCCTGTCCCCAAGGTGGTCAACCAGCCCAGATAACAGGCCTCATCTGTCTGTGTTAGTGGATCAGTAGCCCTGTCCCCAAGGTGGTCAACCAGCCCAGATAACAGACCTCATCTGTCTGTGTTAGTGGATCAGGAGCCCTGTCCCCAAGGTGGTCAACCAGCCCAGATAACAGACCTCATCTGTCTGTGTTAGTGGATCAGGAGCCCTGTCCCCAAGGTGGTCAACCAGCCCAGATAACAGGCCTCCTCTGTCTGTGTTAGTGGATCAGGAGCCACGGTTCAGGTAATGTCTTTGGAGTAGGTCTACCGTGAACCAGATAACAGGCACAGACACACACACAGACAGAGACACAGACACACACAGACACACACACACAGACACAGACACACAGACAGACAGACAGACAGACACAGAGACAGACAGACACACACACAGACACACAAACACACACACACACAGACACACACACAGACACACACACACACACACTAAACCCTTTACATTCACAACTCTAGATAGAGGAGGATAAAACCACACAGGGAAATGGAATCATGATGCTGGTCACATATTGGAATGGCTTTATGTTCAGGGATTTTTCTACCGTTGAAATCCTAAGCATTTTTGGGGGAAAAAACACTTTCAGTGTAAACTTAAACAACTAAAACGAGATATAAAGTATGTAGAAAAGATAATGGAGTTATATATTTAAAAAATATAATACAAATCTTTGAGAAATAACAATCACCAAAATAAAAGCTAGTCAGGGAGAATTGAAAATTCCAAAAACAATGAATTTAGCAGTGTTGATTTTGATATTATGCTTGAGCAAAATAATACAGAATTAGCCATTTTAAAAATGCAGGAAACTAGCTTTAAAACGACAACATTTTCTCTCAACTTCATGGAGAAACGTGTAGAATTGCAGCGCCAGGACGAGGGTCTCTAGAATGTTCTCTACAGAGCCAGGACGAGGGCCACTAGAATGTTCTCTACAGCGCCAGGACGAGGGCCACTAGAATGTTCTCTACAGCGCCAGGACGAGGGCCACTAGAATGTTCTCTACAGCGCCAGGACGAGGGCCACTAGAATGTTCTCTACAGCGCCAGGACGAGGGCCTCTAGAATGTTCTCTACAGCGCCAGGACGAGGGCCTCTAGAATGTTCTCTACAGCGCCAGGACGAGGGCCTCTAGAATGTTCTCTACAGCGCCAGGGCGAGGGCCTCTAGAATGTTCTCTACAGCGCCAGGACGAGGGCCTCTAGAATGTTCTCTACAAATTAGCCACACCCACCGTGCCCATCGCCACTCCAACCACCTCAGCCCCGGTTTCACCCGGAGAAAAGCCTGACGTTACAGTAATCTAATCAACCGTGCCTTTCAGACAGATCTTGATCAATAATCTATTCTCAGTCAGAGCAGACAGGAGACACTGCTGTAAAATGTTCTATTCAGAGAATGTCCGATACTAACCGAATGCTTGTTCTTATCTAAAGAGACACCAAAGGAAAATATAATAAAAACATTGTTCCAAGTAGGAGAATGGCCGGAAAACTAGATTTAGCCGTTTATACCAGTATTGATACCTGGACTGTTTGGGGTTTACATGACGGTATTTCAATGTTTGGATTGTTCCATGTAATATAAATGCAATAACGGAGTGATTAAACTGAACAAATTATGGCAATCATCCGTTCTTACTGACAATCATCCGTTCTTACTGGCAATCATCCGTTCTTACTGACAATCATCCGTTCTTACTGGCAATCATCCGTTCTTACTGGCAATCATCCGTTCTTACTGACAATCATCCGTTCTTACTGACAATCATCCGTTCTTACTGGCAATCATCCGTTCTTACTGACAATCATCCGTTCTTACTGACAATCATCCGTTCTTACTGGCAATCATCCGTTCTTACTGGCAATCATCCGTTCTTACTGACAATCATCCGTTCTTACTGACAATCATCCGTTCTTACTGACAATCATCCGTTCTTACTACCAGCTGCAGGTAGCCTAGTGGTTAAGAGTGTTGGGCCAATTACTGAAAGGTCACTGGTTCAAATCCCTGAACTGACTAGGTGAAAAATCTGTCGATGTGCCCTTGAGCAAGGCACTTAACCCTAATTGTTCCTTTAAGTGGCTCTGGATAAGAGCGTCTGCTAAATGACTAAATGACTGCTAGCAGGAGCTTCGGGTGGCACATGTACTTTTCTTGCCCTGAATCTTGCCTGTGAGGCTGTGCCGGTACCTAAAGCACCGTAGATTAATCGACACAGTGCCCCCTTGTGGAGAAAGTAAGAACTGCCATTGAATCTATTGAAAATTCCTGGTTAGAGAGGAGAAAAATTATCCTGATAAAAATGTAAATTACTTTTTTTTCACAAAATAGAGACATATAAAGACAAAACTAAATGTGGTGGCAGTGTGGAAACGATAACAAACGAGTGAAGGAAATGCAGAAATGTATGAAAATGCTGAAAATTATTTTTGGGGGTTGAAGTTTGATTGGACAGTAGAAAACAGATCAGACGAGAGAGAATGACCCATTAAAACCAGTTAGAATGTGTCTGGTACCACCCTGGGAACAGGCACTGTCAAGAAGCTGTTAATAACTGTTCATTATTCCAAAAAAAGTACCACCAAATTATATGTTTTATTTTTATTTAACTAGGCAAGTGAGTTAAGAACAAATTCTTATTTTCAATGACGGCCTAGGAACAGTGGGTTAACTGGTCTAGGAACAGTGGGGTAAGTTGTCAGCTCGGGGATTTGAACTTGCAACCTTTCGGTTCCTAGTCCAATGCTTTAACTAGGCTAACTAGGCTACCCTGCTGCCCCTGAATGCCCCAGCTCCAAGTGGACTGTCCCAAATACACCATGCCAGGATTACAGCAGGAACAACATAGAACAGCCTATAGCCTCATTCTGTGTCAGGACAGGTTAGTTCCCAGTTTAACAGACATTTGGGGACAACCTGTCTGTTTAGTAGAAAACATTGTTGACAATGTAGGGGTGGAAGGAGAAAGCACCGCCGGCCAATAAAAACACTGAGAAGAGAAGGGGGTGAAATCTGTGTTGTAAAATCAAATACTTAGCCAACATGTCCCAGTCCCAAATGGCACCCTATACCCGTTATAGTGCACTACTTTTGGTCAGTTAATGCACTACATAGGGAATAGGGTGCCATTTTGGGTCCATGCAAACACATTTCCAGGAGAACTGTCTGATTTGTCTTAGCCAACACCAAGTCCAGCTCCCATCCCACGCAACCAAACACGTCTCCACTTGTAAGTCCTCAGTCCTCTCTGACATTATCTCGACAGGCCTTCCCACAAACAAACCTCCCTGTTCTGCACAACACCACACTGCGGAACCAGGTTGTGTGTGTCTGTGTCCTAAATGTGCTCGTTTCCCCCTCCTCATCGTCCTGGGAACAGGATCAGAAGCTGTTATCACACTTTACTACCATCATTACAGACAAGGATGTACCAGTATTGACAGGCCTGTCACTGGTCTGTTAGAGACAGAGATGTACCAGTATTGACAGGCCTGTCACTGGTCTGTTAGAGACAGAGATGTACCAGTATTGACAGGCCTGTCACTGGTCTGTTAGAGACAGAGATGTACCAGTATTGACAGGCCTGTCACTGGTCTGTTAGAGACAGAGATGTACCAGTATTGACAGGCATGTCACTGGTCTGTTACTGTTAGAAACAGAGATGTACCAGTATTGACAGGCCTGTCACTGGTCTGTTACTGTTAGAGACAGAGATGTACCAGTATTGACAGGCCTGTCACTGGTCTGGTAGAGACAGAGATGTACCAGTATTGACAGGCCTGTCACTGGTCTGTTAGAGACAGTGATGTACTAGTATTGACAGGCCTGTCACTGGTCTGTTACTGTTAGAGACAGAGATGTACCAGTATTGACAGGCCTGTCACTGGTCTGGTAGAGACAGAGATGTACCAGTATTGACAGGCCTGTCACTGGTCTGGTAGAGACAGAGATGTACCAGTATTGACAGGCCTGTCACTGGTCTGGTAGAGACAGAGATGTACCAGTATTGACAGGCCTGTCACTGGTCTGTTAGAGACAGAGATGTACCAGTATTGACAGGCCTGTCACTGGTCTGTTAGAGACAGTGATGTACTAGTATTGACAGGCCTGTCACTGGTCTGTTACTGTTAGAGACAGAGATGTACCAGTATTGACAGGCCTGTCACTGGTCTGTTAGAGACAGTGATGTACCAGTATTGACAGGCCTGTCACTGGTCTGTTAGAGACAGTGATGTACCAGTATTGACAGGCCTGTCACTGGTCTGTTACTGTTAGAGACAGTGATGTACCAATACTGACAGGCCTGTCACTGGTCTGTTACTGTTAGAGACAAGAGTGGAGTCAGTGTTGTGGTAATGACAGGATGTTGAATCTTCCTCAGTCACATTCACAACAGCTGATGATGTCAGAGGAGCCATTACCTCCTCACAGCTAACCATTCATGACAGCTTACGGAGACTAGAGTCAGTGAGACCACAGAAGACCACACTAAGTCTGACTGACAGGCTGAAACAAGCCTGAACTCCTCAATAAACCGTGGAAGAAAAGTTTCTGGCTAAACTGGAAATGCAGGATCACTAAAGTTAATATTGAACAGTAACACCCTGAAGGCCCCAGACAGACAGGCAGACAGATGAGGCCTCCTTGTGACTGCAGGGGGGAGAAATGTGTTTCCAAGCAACCACCTCTCTCAAAGACCTGACACTCCTCTCCTCTCCCTCTCTCCTCTGTCTGTGGCAACCACCTCTCTCAATGACCTGACACTCCACTCCTCTCCCTCTCTCTCTCTCTCTCCTCTGTCTGTGGCAACCACCTCTCTCAACGACCTGACACTCCACTCCTCTTCTCTCCCTCTCTCTCTCTCTCTCCTCTGTCTGTGTGTCTCTCTCTCTCCTCTCCTCTCCCTCTCTCTCTCTCTCCTCTGTCTGTGTGTCTCTCTCTCTCTCCTCTCCCTCTCCCTCTCTCTCCTCTGTCTGTGGCAACCACCTCTCTCAACGACCTGACACTCCTCTCCTCTCCCTCTCTCTCTCTCCTCTGTCTGTGTGTCTCTCTCTCTCCTCTGTCTGTCTCTCTCCTCTCCCTCTCTCTCTCCTCTGTCTGTGTCTCTCTCTCCTCTCTGTTTTATCCATTTTCCGTACCCTGTCCTTGAGAGTGTAACCTGCACAGAGAGTTCTGTAGATTAGAGACAACAGCCAGTCGTGGTTGTGTGGCTAGCCTGCTGTGCAAACACTCGGCGTTGCCAGAACTGAGACCAGCTAAAGCACACAAGGCGAGGCCACCTTGAGAGAAAAGACTGAACCTGTTACATAACACCTGTTAGAAGGTCAAAGTCAAAAGAAAAACACCTGTAAAGTAACAGGCCTAATGGGAAAAATAGCTGGCAATGTCCAAGAGAAGCATTGCATCATTGGCAATGTTTACAATGTCTATGAACTACAAACAGCCTTACCATGAACTATGAACAGCCTTACTATGAACAGCCTTACTATGAACTATAAACAGCCTTACTATGAACTATGAACAGCCTTACTATGAACTATGAACAGCCTTACTATGAACTATGAACAGCCTTACTATGAACTATGAACAGCCTTACTATGAACTATGAACAGCCTTACTATGAACTATTAACAGCCTTACTATGAACTATGAACAGCCTTACTATGAACAGCCTTACTATGAACTATGAACAGCCTTACTATGAACAGCCTTACTATGAACTATAAACAACCTTACTATGAACAGCCTTACTATGAACTATGAACAGCCTTACTATGAACTATGAACAGCCTTACTATGAACAGCCTTACTATGAACTATGAACAGCCTTACTATGAACAGCCTTACTATGAACTATAAACAACCTTACTATGAACTATGAACAGCCTTACTATGAACTATGAACAGCCTTACTATGAACTATAAACAGCCTTACTATGAACTATGAACAGCCTTAATATGAACTATAAACAACCTTACTATGAACTATGAACAGCCTTACTATGAACTATGAACAGCCTTACTATGAACTATAAACAACCTTACTATGAACTATGAACAGCCTTACTATGAACTATGAACAGCCTTACTATGAACTATAAACAACCTTACTATGAACTATAAACAGCCTTACTATGAACAGCCTTACTATGAACTATAAACAGCCTTACTATGAACTATAAACAACCTTACTATGAATTATGAACAGTCTTACTATGAACAGCCTTACTATGAACTATGAACAGCCTTACTATGAACTATGAACAGCCTTACTATGAACTATGAACAGCCTTACTATGAACAGCCTTACTATGAACTATGAACAGCCTTACTATGAACAGCCTTACTATGAACTATAAACAACCTTACTATGAACAGCCTTACTATGAACTATGAACAGCCTTACTATGAACTATGAACAGCCTTACTATGAACAGCCTTACTATGAACTATGAACAGCCTTACTATGAACAGCCTTACTATGAACTATAAACAACCTTACTATGAACTATAAACAGCCTTACTATGAACAGCCTTACTATGAACTATGAACAGCCTTACTATAAACTATGAACAGCCTTACTATGAACTATAAACAACCTTACTATGAACTATAAACAGCCTTACTATGAACAGCCTTACTATGAACTATGAACAGCCTTACTATGAACTATGAACAGCCTTACTATGAACTATGAACAGCCTTACTATGAACTATGAACAACCTTACTATGAACTATGAACAGCCTTACTATGTACTATGAACAGCCTTACTATGAACTATAAACAACCTTACTATGAACTATGAACAGCCTTACTATGTACTATGAACAGCCTTACTATGTACTATGAACAGCCTTACTATGAACTATGAACAGCCTTACTATGAACTATGAACAGCCTTACTATGAACTATGAACAGCCTTACTATGTACTATGAACAGCCTTACTATGAACTATAAACAGCCTTACAGTATGTCAGAAGACAAGCTACAGTACGTCAGAACACAAGCTACAGTACGACAGAACACAAGCTACAGTACGACAGAACACAAGCTACAGTACGACTGAACACAAGCTACAGTACGACAGAACACAAGCTACAGTACGACAGAACACAAGCTACAGTACGACAGAACACAAGCTACAGTACGACAGAACACAAGCTACAGTACGACAGAACACAAGCTACAGTACGACAGAACACAAGCTACAGTACGACAGAACACAAGCTACAGTACGACAGAACACAAGCTACAGTACGACAGAACACAAGCTACAGTACGACAGAACACAAGCTACAGTACGACAGAACACAAGCTACAGTACGACAGAACACAAGCTACAGTACGACTGAACACAAGCTACAGTACGACAGAACACAAGCTACAGTACGACAGAACACAAGCTACAGTACGACAGAACACAAGCTACAGTACGACAGAACACAAGCTACAGTACGACAGAACACAAGCTACAGTACGACAGAACACAAGCTACAGTACGACAGAACACAAGCTACAGTACGACAGAACACAAGCTACAGTACGACAGAACACAAGCTACAGTACGACAGAACACAAGCTACAGTACGACAGAACACAAGCTACAGTACGACAGAACACAAGCTACAGTACGACAGAACACAAGCTACAGTACGACAGAACACAAGCTACAGTACGACAGAACACAAGCTACAGTACGACAGAACACAAGCTACAGTACGACAGAACACAAGCTACAGTACGACAGAACACAAGCTACAGTACGACAGAACACAAGCTACAGTACGACAGAACACAAGCTACAGTACGACAGAACACAAGCTACAGTACGACAGAACACAAGCTACAGTACGACAGAACACAAGCTACAGTACGACAGAACACAAGCTACAGTACGACAGAACACAAGCTACAGTATGTCACGTGACACACATTTGAAATCATTTTATAATACATTTTAAATAAATAAGAGTGCTTTGAATTGTGATGTCATTGTTATTCATGCGACATGAATTGCTCGCGCTGCAGCCACAAGAGTCCAGCTAGGTTTAATGTTTGAACCAAAACAAGTTTGAAAGAAAACCAAATAGGACTGCCCTTGTGATCACGACACGGTATCATTTGGGAGGCTTTCTAGACGTGCAAATGAAAGGGTTTTAAAGAACTAGTTGAAGAAATACAGACAGATGTTGACATATATTCCTGGGTATTTCTATGCTAATATATTATCAGGCAGGAAACTGAATGTTCTGCTGCTTCACCACTAAATCTACCAAGTGGTGTCAGTTACTAGTTAATACATCCTGAACAAACACACAGAGAGAGAGAGAGAGAGAGAGAGAGAGAGAGAGAGAGAGAGAGAGAGAGAGAGAGAGAGAGAGAGAGAGAGAGAGAGAGAGAGAGAGAGAGAGAGAGAGAGAGAGAGAGAGAGAGAGAGAGAGAGAGAGAGAGAGAGAGAGAGAGAGACAGAGAGAGAAAGAGAGAGAGAGACAGAAAGAGAGAGAGAGAGATAGAAAGAGAGAGATTGGTGCTTGCCTTATCGTAAATCGGCCTGGTTCTCCTTTGTGTATGTTCGCCCTATTAAACTGTTAATTGCTGGTCCCACTGGCCTGGGGTTTCCCATAGTGAACAGATGAACAGAAGCATTGAGAGAACCAGGCCAGGGTAGGGTACGGTGGTGAGGACAGAGCCTCCCCTATCCACGTGAATGTGCCTCTGCCCTGGGTGTCCTGGCCTCTGCCCTGGGTGTCCTGGCCTCTGCCCTGGGTGTCCTGGCCTCTGCCCTGGGTGTCCTGGCCTCTACCTGCTAGTGCTTCTTTCTGTTGCAGACCATCTTGTCAAGACAGAGTAGATCATCTTGTCAAGACATAGAGTAGATAATCTTGTCAAGACATAGAGTAGATAATCTTGTCAAAGACAGAGAGTAGATCATCTTGTCAAGACAGAGTAGATAATCTTGTCAAGACAGAGAGTAGATCATCTTGTCAAGACACAGAGTAGATCATCTTGTCAAGACAGAGAGTAGATAATCTTGTCAAGACAGAGAGTAGATCATCTTGTCAAGACAGAGAGTAGATCATCTTGTGAAGACATAGAGTAGATCATCTTGTCAAGACACAGAGTAGATCATCTTGTCAAGACAGAGAGTAGATAATCTTGTCAAGACAGAGAGTAGATCATCTTGTCAAGACAGAGAGTAGATCATCTTGTGAAGACACAGAGTAGATCATCTTGTGAAGACACAGAGTAGATCATCTTGTGAAGACATAGAGTAGACCATCTTGTCAAGACATAGAGTAGACCATCTTGTCTCTGTCCTTAGATAGAAGTTGTCCTTGTTGTAGATTTGGGAATGAGAAAAACTCACCTCAGATGTTACTAGCCTAAGGTCTGTTCCTAAAGAACTGAGATGTACTTGGTTCCAATACCAGACCAAAACAAGCTTAACAACAACAGTGGAAGTATTGGCAGTACAATAATGCAGTCAGTAACGATGCTGCTAAACGAGATGTTACCGTCAACTGTTAGACTCAATAAACGTCTCTTTCAGAGTAGTCAGATCCTCGAGGCGAGGAAACGCTTTCCAGTAACTACAAACAGATGCATGGAGAACACACTGTGGGCTTGCAGCCCAAATGGCACATTAGTCCCTTTATAGTGCACTTCATTTGACCAGAGCTCTGGTTAAAAGTAGTGCCCTGTATAGGGAATAAGGTGCCATAGAAATAAGGGGTCATTTGGAACGCAGCCGGTGACTGTGGTGGAGAGGTCAGGGAGAAAGGAACAGCCGTCTCGCCTGCTAAATGAAAACAAGGTGATTACCTTCCTTCACACCAACTAGTCAGTTGTTATAAAATAAAAATGGCTGCAATTAAATAAGTTCTTCAGGCTTCAAGGTTCACTTAACGGGCCCATTGGTCGCCTCATTACGATTTCAGAATTGGTCTTACGGTCCATGTGCACCATGAACTTTTGGGAACCCTGGTTGATCTGAGAACACGTTTAGAAGTAAGACGAGGTTCCTGACTGCGGCAGAAAGAAAGAACAAAGAAACAAAGTTCAACAAACTTGCGGGTGAAATCTGAAACAATATTGCCTTGTTCTTCTTGTGGCTTTCCGGCAGACTAGACACTTCTGAGTGTTCTGCTGCCACACGCAGGTCAAAACTGGTTCCATATCCCAGAGACTTGGAGACTGTTTTGCCTTCAGCTGTGAGGCTGACTTCCTGTCTGTGGTGCCAGTCGAGGTCCGCTGTGAGGCTGGCTTCCTGTCTGTGGTGCCAGTCGAGATTCATTGTGAGGATGGCTTTCTGTCTGTGGTGCCAGTCGAGGTCCACTGTGAGGCTGGCTTCCTGTCTGTGGTGCCAGTCGAGGTCCACTGTGAGGCTGACTTCCTGTCTGTGGTGCCAGTCGAGGTCCGCTGTGAGGCTGGCTTCCTGTCTGTGGTGCCAGTCGAGGTCAGCTGTGAGGCTGGCTTCCTGTCTGTGGTGCCAGTCGAGGTCAGCTGTGAGGCTGGCTTCCTGTCTGTGGTGCCAGTCGAGGTCAGCTGTGAGGCTGGCTTCCTGTCTGTGGTGCCAGTCGAGGTCCGCTGTGAGGCTGGCTTCCTGTCTGTGGTGCCAGTCGAGGTCAGCTGTGAGGCTGGCTTCCTGTCTGTGGTGGCCAGTCGAGGTCAGCTGTGAGGCTGGCTTCCTGTCTGTGGTGCCAGTCGAGGTCCGCTGTGAGGCTGGCTTCCTGTCTGTGGTGCCAGTCGAGGTCCTCTGTGAGACTGGCTTCCTGTCTGTGGTGCCAGTCGAGGTCCGCTGTGAGGCTGGCTTCCTGTCTGTGGTGCCAGTTGAGGTCCACTGTGAGGCTGGCTTCCTGTCTGTGGTGGCCAGTCGAGGTCCGCTGTGAGGCTGGCTTCCTGTCTGTGGTGCCAGTCGAGGTCCACTGTGAGGCTGGCTTCCTGTCTGTGGTGCCAGTCGAGGTCCGCTGTGAGGCTGGCTTCCTGTCTGTGGTGCCAGTCGAGGTCCGCTGTGAGACTGGCTTCCTGTCTGTGGTGCCAGTCGAGGTCCGCTGTGAGGCTGGCTTCCTGTCTGTGGTGCCAGTCGAGATTCATTGTGAGGCTGGCTTCCTGTCTGTGGCGGCCAGTCGAGGTCCGCTGTGAGGCTGGCTTTCTGTCTGTGGTGCCAGTCGAGGTCAGCTGTGAGGCTGGCTTCCTGTCTGGTGCCAGTCGAGGTCCGCTGTGAGACTGGCTTCCTGTCTGTAGTGCCAGTCGAGGTCCGCTGTGAGGCTGGCTTCCTGTCTGTGGTGCCAGTCGAGGTCCACTGTGAGGCTGGCTTCCTGTCTGTGGTGCCAGTCGAGGTCCGCTGTGAGGCTGGCTTCCTGTCTGTGGTGCCAGTCGAGGTCCACTGTGAGGCTGGCTTCCTGTCTGTGGTGCCAGTCGAGGTCAGCTATGAGGCTGGCTTCCTGTCTGTGGTGCCAGTTGAGGTCAGCTATGAGGCTGGCTTCCTGTCTGTGGCGGCCAGTCGAGGTCCGCTGTGAGGCTGGCTTCCTGTCTGTGGTGCCAGTCGAGGTCAGATAAGGATAAACTCGGAAGCCACCAGAAGAACTGTGTGATCAGCGTTATCCAGTTGTTTGATAAGAGAAGATTGAAGGCTCGCTACTTTTTCTAGGGTGGAGGCCATTCTCTATCAGCTTGATTACAGAGGAAAGCGACATAGAAACATTTATAAAGTGATTTCTAAAAGGAGAGATATTAAAAGACAACAGTAAAGTTTGCTCTTCATTAATTAAAAGCCATTGATTCATTTTTCTAGCATTTTATCAAGGGAAAACATTTGACAATGTTCTTTGTTTCCCTTCTCTGAAAAAACAAACATTGTTTTGCTGGTTGTTTCCTGAGCTATGCTTTCTAGAACTGTAGAACTGTAGAACTTTCTAGAACTGGAACAGTAGAACTGTAGAACTTTCTAGAACTGGAACAGTAGAACTGTAGAACTTTCTAGAACTGGAACAGTAGAACTATAGAACTTTCTAGAACTGTAGAACTGTAGAACTGTAGGAACAAAGATGAATCTGTCACCAGCACCGAGGCCTCCAGCCTCCCAGCAGACTTCCTTCCTCCATGACGGACTGACTGGCCTGATGAAAATAGAGCAGGAAAACCACAAGCATTGGAGAGAGGACGGAGCTAGCCGGAGCGTTCGGGCCTTCCAACAGGGCACGCTCCTGTTCAGCCGAGACAACTAGCTGGACAATGTAGTCATACACATGAACCAACGGCCTGATTCACAGTCACTCAGCAACCACGGCTCGGACTGGCTGACATGGCTCAAAACAGACACAGTCTCTGTAATGATGAATCTCATGTAAATACAGTAGCCTGATTGAGACTGGCGCCTTGCAGGCTTCCCTTACCAGGTGGACTGGGCCTGAGGTAGAATGATACCGCTTGTCCATGACCCCCCCCAGCTAACAACAAACATTCCTACCACTTTAGAGAATGTTCCTTTTAACCTGCTATGTTAATGCTCCTAATCTGCTATGTTAATGCTCCTAATCTGCTATGCCAATGCTCCTAACCTGCTATGTCAATGCTCCTAACCTGCTATGTCAATGCTCCTAACCTGCTATGTCAATGCTCCTAACCTGCTATGTCAATGCTCCTAACCTGCTATGCTAATGCTCCTAACCTGAATCAAGGGGAATCAACCTACTCTCACATTCTAAAAATTGTATGTTAATTTCATTATTTTGGTAACAGTTACTGATCTCTGATCTCTGGTCGCACTTGAATGTTTGTACAAACTGTTTATCTGAGCCAAAAACATGTGTACGGAAGTTACACAACAGTGGCTGGTGTTTAGTCTGGAGCTGAAGCCGAAGGTCACGATAAACGCTTATCGGCATTCATAAAACTTCTCTTTAAACTTCAGATCTCTCTCTCTCTCTGAGACTCCAATAAAATATCCTGTATTTATATGTTTTTGTTGGTGAAAAGGCAACAGGTTTGTCAAACAAAAGACATTTCGGTAGATAACACACCCAGTCAATCGCCTGTGTTTTATTTTGGTCTGGCAGTTTGAATGTCGTCTCCTGTGTTATGAGTTGCATGTTAACAGGTGAAGTGAATTAGTGAGACAGGTGAGACAGAGGCTCAGTTCAGTCTAATGTTGTTTACAGTAAGCATGTCACTTGATACTTCAGACCAGTCCTCCTCCTCCCTCCCCCTCCCCCCCCTGCCTCCCCCTCTAACCACTAGGCTACCTGCCTCTAACCACTAGGCTACCTGCCTCTAACCACTAGGCTACCTGCCTCTAACCACTAGGCTACCTGCCTCTAACCACTAGGCTACCTGCCTCTAACCACTAGGCTACCTGCCTCTAACCACTAGGCTACCTGCCTCTAACCACTAGGCTACCTGTCTCTAACCACTAGGCTACCTGCCTCTAACCACTAGGCTACCTGTCTCTAACCACTAGGCTACCTGCCTCTAACCACTAGGCTACCTGCCTCTAACCACTAGGCTACCTGCCTCTAACCACTAGGCTACCTGCCTCCCCCTCTAATTTACCACCGGTTGAAAAACTCCCAAGCTCCCTCCCACCAAAACAGTCTGACATTTCAGGCAGCCTTTTCAAACAACTCTTACATTAAAATGACATTATAATCATTTTCATTATTGCACAGTATTATTCCAAACTCATAGTGTGTAAAAATGGCATTCATAAAGTTTTAAGAGAAGTTTATGAATGCCAATAAATTGATATATATATATATATACAGACAACACAGCAAAATCAAGTTTTTGACTGTACTGGGCCTTTAACACAGGATTAAAGACATTTCACGTCAGCTTGGCCAGTAGCTGCGGTCGTACACTGAAGACGAGAATTTATCTTGCATTGCATTTGAGTTACAGAG
The DNA here is from genome assembly GCF_045791955.1 of Oncorhynchus clarkii lewisi. NCBI lineage: Eukaryota > Metazoa > Chordata > Actinopteri > Salmoniformes > Salmonidae > Oncorhynchus > Oncorhynchus clarkii. Next base: position 2,278,783 of record NC_092148.1, on the reverse strand, counting down.
ATAAAGTGAGAAGGCAAATAGTGATGCTGCAAAGCAAAGACCGTGTAGTGGGTTCAATACATCTGAGGTGAGAGAGGAGCAGCTGAATCATGTTATAAAACACAACAACCTCCACATCCGCAGATTCACAAATACTGATGGATCATTTTCAGAGACAGGGTGGAAAGATGCAGGTTCCTCCAGCCAGCCAGCCAGCCAGCCAGCCAGCCAGCCAGCCAGCCAGCCAGTCAGCCAGCCAGTCAGACAGCCAGTCAGTCAGTCAGCCAGCCAGCCAGCCAGCCAGATATGTGCAGCATCCAGCCATCCATCCAGCCAGTCAACCATCCATCCAGCCAGTCAGCCAGCCAGCCAGCCAGCCAGTCAACCATCCATCCAGCCAGTCAGCCAGCCAGCCAGCCAGCCAGTCAGATATGTAACAGCAGCAGGCAGGTCTGAGAGAGACAGACGTGTCCAGACTCATACAGAACTACTGAGGCACGGTGATAATCACACAGATATTTGTCTCGGGTCCTGCATGGCCTCTTGTCAACGCAACACACAGTACAACACGGTTATTTAAAACTCACAAACGTCATTATGTAGACCTGCGTATTTACTGAGGGGAGGGGAGGATTTCACGACAACAACATTAAGGATTACAAAGATAATAAAGGGAATTGAATTGAACTAATTAAGATAATCTACGAAATTACAGGCTAATAAAGTGAATTGAACTGAACCAATTAAGATAATCTTCGAAATTACAGGCTAATAAAGTGAATTGAACTGAACCAATTAAGATAATCTTCGAAATTACAGGCTAATAAAGTGAATTGAACTGAACCAATTAAGATAATCTTCGAAATTACAGGCTAATAAAGTGAATTGAACTAAATTGAATGGGTGGGAGGACTTGTGACAGTAAATCCAAGTGCTCTGCTGTGTTTCATTGTCAGCACAATGTCTCAGGCATAATTTACTATGACTGAAAACATCTCCTGGACATCAGAACAGTCATCACTAACCTCCAACTGGATCAACAGTTCTACTTCAACGAGTCGGCAGCTCAGGACATTCTGCTTACCCCTGGACCAGGCCCTGTTCCCCGGGACTCGAAAGAGGAAGCGGCAGCTCAGGACATTCTGCTTACCCCTGGACCAGGCCCTGTTCCCCGGGACTCGAAAGAGGAAGCGGCAGCTCAGGACATTCTGCTTACCCCTGGACCAGGCCCTGTTCCCCGGGACTCGAAAGAGGAAGCGGCGGCGCAAGCGAGGCGAGCGTCATGATTAAACTACGCCGGCGAGCATGTTGGACCCACCATTGCCTTGTGATTCGTTGAGTTCCGTTCCAGATTATCCCATCAACGAGACCTGAAAAACTGTAATATCCTACGTTTCTCGGAGTTGTGCCGTAACGAGGAAATGGATATACAATATGGATCGTCGAGACCAGACAGTAAGGCGAGACGGGGAGGAGTGTGTCTCTTTTTTTCGTGGCAGATGATTTTAACGCAGGAAAACGTGAAATACGTTCACTTTTACCAGAATTTCCCCTGTGCAACTAGAGGCGACAAAACTCTAGATCACCTTCACTCCACACAGGCGCATACAACGAACTCTCCTTCACCCTCCATTTGGAAAATCTGACCCTAACGCTAACCTCCTGATTCCTGCTTACAAGCAAAAACTTGTAAAAAAAAACAGGAAGTACCAAAAAAAACAGGAAGTACCAATACAGAAGTGGTCAGATGAAACGGTTGCTAAGCTACAGGACTGCTCCTCTAGCACAGACTGGAACATGTTCCGGAACTCATCCCATCACATTGAGGAGTTTACCACAACGATGTCGTCCCCACATTGACCGTTCGTACATATCCCAACCAGAAGCAATGGATTACAGGCAACATCTGTACTGAGCTAAAGGCTAGAGCTGCCGCTTTCAAGGAGCAGGATATTAATCCGGACGCTTCTAAGAAATCCCGCTACGAGACCTCTGACGAGCCATCAAACAGACAAAGGGTCAATAAAGGACTAAAATGGAATCCTACTACACCGGCTATGACGCTCAACAGATTTGGCAGGGCAGTCAAACTATCACGGCTTCAGGGTGTGGTAAGCAGTAGCTGTGGGATGCTGCAGTGGCCTCGTTCCTCTCTCCTCAGAGACCTGGCCTGGCCTCAGCCTCGTTCCTCTCTCCCCAGAGCCCTGGCCTCAGACTACATTAGAGACCTAGCTGGCTGGATCAGAGTGCTAGTGAAGGCTGGCTAGGTGGATAGCTGGCAGGGGATGGAACAGGGCCAATGGCATCATTAAGGGCTGCATGTTCTAACGGGCCTCTGCCTCGGCCCATCTAAATAGGGTCTCAAACTCTGCCTCCTAGTGCTCTTCCCTCCCTCTCCCTCTCCCCTTCTGCCCCCCCCCCCTCTCTCTCGCAGTCCCCTATCTCTCTCTTCCTCTCCCACCCCCTCTCTCTGTCTCCCTTTCTTTCCTCTGTCTCCCTCTTTCTCTGCCTCTCTCTCTCTCTCCACTTCAAAGCCCATGACTTCATCCCTGTCCTGCTCGTCGGGCGGGCCCAGGCCACCACAGCCAGATGAACTCCCTCAATTGGCATTAAGGGAGGAGTGAATAGACTGAACTGGGCACGCTCACAAAAGGCCTCACTGTTATCGTTTAGCACAGTACAGTAGCCTCAATGCTCTGAAGCTCTGGATTCACATACAATGACATGACACATACAAAAGTCAGAGGCGGCTATTTATACAGCCTGCAGTCTATTGAGCCTCTTCCTACAGGGAACCATTCTATAGTCAGGGAAAATATGGTCTGAGAGAGCAGCAATCACTAGCTCTATCTATATTAATGGAAAAATGGATCAGCTTCTCAGAACCTTAACGAGAGGAGATAACAGCTTCTCAGAACCCTACCCAGAGGAGAGATCAGCGTCTCAGAACCCTACCCAGAGGAGAGATACGCCTCTCAGAACCCTACCGAGAGGAGAGATCAGCTTCTCAAAACCCTACCCAGAGGAGGGATCAGCGTCTCAGAACCCTACCCAGAGGAGAGATCAGCCTCTCAGAACCCTACCAAGAGGAGAGATCAGCCTCTCAGAACCCTACCGAGAGGAGAGATCAGCCTCTCAGAACCCTACCCAGAGGAGAGATCAGCCTCTCAGAACCCTACCCAGAGGAGAGATCAGCCTCTCAGAACCCTACCCAGAGGAGAGATCAGCCTCTCAGAACCCTACCCAGAGGAGAGATCAGCCTCTCAGAACCCTACCCAGAGGAGAGATCAGCCTCTCAGAACCCTACCCAGAGGAGAGATCAGCCTCTCAGAACCCTACCCAGAGGAGAGATCAGCCTCTCAGAACCCTACCCAGAGGAGAGATCAGCCTCTCAGAACCCTACCCAGAGGAGAGATCAGCCTCTCAAGAACCCTACACAGAGGAGGGATCAGCCTCTCAGAACCCTACCCAGAGGAGAGATCAGCCTCTCAGAACCCTACCCAGATGAGAGATCAGCTTCTCAGAACCTTACCGAGAGGAGAGATCAGCGTCTCAGAACCCTACCCAGAGGAGAGATCAGCGTCTCAGAACCGTACCGAGAGGAGAGATCAGCGTCTCAGAACCCTGCCCAGAGGAGAAATCAGCATCTCAGAACCCTACCGAGAGGAGGGATCAGCCTCTCAGAACCCTACCGAGAGGAGAGATCAGCCTCTCAGAACCCTACCCAGAGGGATCAGCGTCTCAGAACCCTACCCAGAGGAGAGATCAGCCTCTCAGAACCCTACCCAGAGGAGAGATCAGCCTCTCAGAACCCTACCCACAGGAGGGATCAGCCTCTCAGAACCCTACCCACAGGAGGGATCAGCGTCTCAGAACCCTACCGAGAGGGGAGATCAGCCTCTCAGAACCCTAACGAGAGGAGAGATCAGCGTCTCAGAACCCTACCCAGAGGAGAGATCAGCGTCTCAGAACCCTACCGAGAGGAGAGATCAGCCTCTCAGAACCCTACCGAGAGGAGAGATCAGCCTCTCAGAACCCTACTGAGAGGAGAGATCAGCCTCTCAGAACCCTACCGAGAGGAGAGATCAGCCTCTCAGAACCCTTTTCCAGCATGCCTCTCTCCATGATCTCCAGGAGATGTGCTCTCTACTCTGTCCATATCCCGGAGGCTTCTGTTTGTTTTCTCTTTGAGAAAGGGGATAAAGTTCAGTAGAGTACTTTATAGATACTAAAAGGGATAGAGTTCAGTTGAGTACTTTATGGATACTAAAAGGGATAGAGTTCAGTAGAGTACTTTATAGATACTAAAACTATTCAAGAAAATCAAATTCCTCTTTAGCAACTGTATTAGGCAAAAGCAACTGAAGTGAAATAATGTTGTTAGAAAAATGAAAAAAAGTTAAGTGTCTTACACAAAGGTATATTTTCAAAAGTCTTCCCTGTAAAACGCAGGCCACTCCTGGATTTACACAACGCAAGTGTTAACAAGTGTCATCCTTTAAATCACATCTGTGAACATCCAATTTAACAAGTTAACAAATTGATTGTTAACCATCTTATTCAAGGGAAACAGCCCAGAACTCTTCTAACTAAGGTAAAGTGGGAGATTTGAAAAGGCTGATGGACTTGGAGAACAGAAGAGAGAGTGAAAACCCTGGCTGGATATCAAGGTGGTGAGTGACTGGATGAAGGTGAAGAAACACAAATAGCAGAGGATTCTACTAACATTATAAAACTGTGACTCACACACAGCAGCTGACACGGCCAAGGCAAACAGAAGAGTTCCACTCCTGCCGTCGCAGAGCCTCTTATTTCATCATTCAACATACAGTCCACCTCCTCTACCATGTGACAGGGTTTCAACTAGACAGTCCACCTCCTCTACCATGTGACAGGGTTTCAACTAGACAGTCCACCTCCTCTACCATGTGACAGGGTTTCAACTAGACAGTCCACCTCCTCTACCAGGTGACAAGGGTTTCAACTAGACAGTCCACCTCCTCTACCATGTGACAGGGTTTCAACTAGACAGTCCACCTCCTCTACCATGTGACAGGGTTTCAACTAGACAGTCCATCTCCTCTACCATGTGACAGGGTTTCAACTAGACAGTCCACCTCCTCTACCATGTGACAGGGTTTCAACTAGACAGTCCACCTCCTCCACCATGTGACAGGGTTTCAACTAGACAGTCCACCTCCTCTACCATGTGACAGGGTTTCAACTAGACAGTCCACCTCCTCTACCATGTGACAGGGTTTCAACTAGACAGACCATCTCCTCTACCATGTGACAGGGTTTCAACTAGACAGTCCACCTCCTCTACCATGTGACAGGGTTTCAACTAGACAGTCCACCTCCTCTACCATGTGACAGGGTTTCAACTAGACAGTCCACCTCCTCTACCATGTGACAGGGTTTCAACTAGACAGTCCACCTCCTCTACCATGTGACAGGGTTTCAACTAGACAGTCCACCTCCTCTACCATGTGACAGGGTTTCAACTAGACAGTCCATCTCCTCTACCATGTGACAGGGTATCAACTAGACAGTCCACCTCCTCTACCATGTGACAGGGTTTCAACTAGACAGTCCATCTCCTCTACCATGTGACAGGGTTTCAACTAGACAGTCCACCTCCTCTACCATGTGACAGGGTTTCAACTAGACAGTCCACCTCCTCTACCATGTGGCAGGGTTTCAACTAGACAGTCCACCTCCTCTACCATGTGACAGGGTTTCAACTAGACAGTCCACATCCTCTACCATGTGACAGGGTTTCAACTAGACAGTCCACCTCCTCTACCATGTGACAGGGTTTCAACTAGACAGTCCACCTCCTCTACCATGTGACAGAGTTTCAACTAGACAGTCCACCTCCTCTACCATGTGACAGGGTTTCAACTAGACAGTCCACCTCCTCTACCATGTGACAGGGTTTCAACTAGACAGTCCACCTCCTCTACCATGTGACAGGGTTTCAACTAGACAGTCCACCTCCTCTACCATGTGACAGGGTTTCAACTAGACAGTCCACCTCCTCTACCATGTGACAGGGTTTCAACTAGACAGTCCACCTCCTCTACCATGTGACAGGGTTTCAACTAGACAGTCCACCTCCTCTACCATGTGACAGGGTTTCAACTAGACAGTCCACATCCTCTACCATGTGACAGGGTTTCAACTAGACAGTCCATCTGCTGTACCATGTGACAGGGTTTCAACTAGACAGTCCATCTCCTCTACCATGTGACAGGGTTTCAACTAGACAGTCCACATCCTCTACCATGTGACAGGGTTTCAACTAGACAGTCCATCTGCTGTACCATGTGACAGGGTTTCAACTAGACAGTCCACCTCCTCTACCATGTGACAGGGTTTCAACTAGACAGTCCACCTCCTCTACCATGTGACAGGGTTTCAACTAGACAGTCCACCTCCTCTACCATGTGACAGGGTTTCAACTAGACAGTCCACCTCCTCTACCATGTGACAGGGTTTCAACTAGACAGTCCACCTCCTCTACCATGTGGCCAGGGTTTCAACTTTCTGTTGACAGGATGTGACTCATCTTTGTTCATGCTATGAAGCTGTGAAAACAGTGTGGGTTTGGAAAACATGGTGAGTCTTAAAGGTGGGAGTAAAACCTAGAATATTGCTTTGGGAAACAACACAAACCCTCACAGTGGTAGAGAGAGATAAACACTCCCTTTAAAGAGGAGCCAGTTAAGAGAAAAGTAAACTACACTTGAATGTCTTTTTCAGACTACTAAACAACCCCTTGTACTTATACGTAAGCCTGAACAGAACAACAGAACAGAAGAGAACAGATCAGAACAGAAGAGAAGAGAACAGAACAGGACAGATCAGAACACAACAGAACAGAAGAGAACAGAACAGGACAGATCAGAACACAACAGAACAGGACAGATCAGAACACAACAACAGAAGAGGACAGAACAGAACACAACAGAACAGAAGAGGACAGATCAGAACAGAAGAGAACAGAACACAACAGAAGAGAACAGAACATAACACAACAAACAGAAGAGAACAGAACATAACACAACAAACAGAAGAGAACAGAACAGAACAGAACTGAAGAGAACAGAGCACAACAGAAGAGAACAGAACATAACAGAAGAGAACAGAAGAGAACAGAACACAACAGAAGAGAACAGAACATAACAGAAGAGAACAGAACAGAAGAGAACACAACAAACAGAAGAGAACAGAACAGAAGATAACAGAACAGAACACAACGGAACAAAACAGAACACAACAGAACAGAAGAGAACAGAACACAACGGAACAGAAGAGAACAGAACACAACGGAACAGAACAGAACAGAAGATAACAGAACAGAACAGAAGAGAACACAACGGAACAAAACAGAACACAACAGAACAGAACAGAAGAGAACAGAACACAACGGAACAGAAGAGAACAGAACACAACGGAACAGAACAGAACAGAACAGAAGAGAACAGAACAGAGCACAACAGAACAGAAGAGAACAGAACAGAACAGAAGACAACGGAACAGAACAACACGTGTCCTCAGGTAAACCCTCTGACTGATCCAATCAAAGCCGGAGTGTTACTGTACCCATCTGTCCATGAAAGGTGACTACAATAAACCTTGGCACATTAATACTTGAATGCAAACGGTTGTTCTTTGTGAGGATCGTTTAATTGACATTCTCATTACTTCAGGAGGCTCTGAGTCGGAAAGCTGTGTCGACTTAACATTCTTGGGGAAATAAAAATGTTGACAACAATGTCTTTTTTCAATCCAACCTTACTTCCCGTAGTTTAAACCTCTCCAAATAAGATGATAACAGGTGCATGCCTATATACTCTATATCTAACCTCAACACCCTCAACCACTCATTTCATATTAAACTATATTTTTTATATGAGTTTATGAGGTCACATTCCTGTCTCAATAAAGTATCTTGTAAAATCTGAAAGAACATCAATAATGGGACTAATATTGACGTACTGCAAGCCCACAACATGAAGACTGTATCTCATCTGCAGTCGTCTGTCACCAGTCCAAGTCTGGGAGGAAATAGATGAAATGATAAGATCATAAAAATAAAAAAATAAATATATTTTTTTATTGATGTCTTTAATTCGTGCCAAAAATCGTGTGAGGCGAAACAACGCAATTGAAAGCATTTGATGAGTGTAAAGCCGGTATGTACAGGTTATAACGACACCGGGAAACTCACTTCCTTCTCTGATTTACAGGGTATTGTTATGGGTATACTGTTGTAGTTAAGTGTGTATTTAAAAAAAATATATATATATATATATATATATATTTATCCGTTATTTTACCAGGTAAGTTGACTGAGAACACGTTCTCACTTACAGCAACGACCTGGTGAATAAATAACACTGGGGTTATACAGTACATACAGTCTATGTCCTACTAATCAGACCTGGAGGGCCTAACCTTACTAAATACTGATAGTTGCCATGGAGACAGCTCGTATTACACTCTCTAACTGACTCTACTACTATAACCTAGTGATATCTCTCTGACTCTACTACTATAACCTAGTGATATCTCTCTGACTCTACTACTATAACCTAGTGATATCTCTCTGACTCTACTACTATAACCTAGTGATATCTCTCTGACTCTACTACTATAACCTAGTGATATCTCTCTGACTCTACTACTATAACCTAGTGTTATCTCTCTGACTCTACTACTATAACCTAGTGTTACCTCTCTGACTCTACTACTATAACCTAGTGATACCTCTCTGACTCTACTACTATAACCTAGTGATACCTCTCTGATTCTACTACTATAACCTAGTGTTATTACCTCTCTGACTCTACTACTATAACCTAGTGATACCTCTCTGACTCTACTACTATAACCTAGTGACTCTACTACTATAACCTAGTGACTCTACTACTATAACCTAGTGTTACCTCTCTGACTCTACTACTATAACCTAGTGATACCTCTCTGATTCTACTACTATAACCTAGTGTTATTACCTCTCTGACTCTACTACTATAACCTAGTGATACCTCTCTGACTCTACTACTATAACCTAGTGACTCTACTACTATAACCTAGTGTTACCTCTCTGACTCTACTACTATAACCTAGTGATACCTCTCTGATTCTACTACTATAACCTAGTGTTATCTCTCTGACTCTACTACTATAACCTAGTGATACCTCTCTGACTCTACTACTATAACCTAGTGATATCTCTCTGACTCTACTACTATAACCTAGTGACTCTACTACTATAACCTAGTGTTACCTCTCTGACTCTACTACTATAACCTAGTGATACCTCTCTGACTCTACTACTATAACCTAGTGATATCTCTCTGACTCTACTACTATAACCTAGTGTTATCTCTCTGACTCTACTACTATAACCTAGTGATACCTCTCTGACTCTACTACTATAACCTAGTGTTACCTCTCTGACTCTACTACTATAACCTAGTGATACCTCTCTGACTCTACTACTATAACCTAGTGATACCTCTCTGACTCTACTACTATAACCTAGTGTTATCTCTGACTCTACTACTATAACCTAGTGACTCTACTACTATAACCTAGTGACTCTACTACTATAACCTAGTGTTACCTCTCTGACTCTACTACTATAACCTAGTGATACCTCTCTGACTCTACTACTATAACCTAGTGATATCTCTCTGACTCTACTACTATAACCTAGTGTTATCTCTCTGACTCTACTACTATAACCTAGTGATACCGCTCTGACTCTACTACTATAACCTAGTGTTACCTCTCTGACTCTACTACTATAACCTAGTGTTACCTCTCTGACTCTACTACTATAACCTAGTGTTACCTCTCTGACTCTACTACTATAACCTAGTGATATCTCTGACTCTACTACTATAACCTAGTGTTATCTCTGACTCTACTACTATAACCTAGTGTTATCTCTGACTCTACTACTATAACCTAGTGTTATCTCTGACTCTACTACTATAACCTAGTGTTACCTCTCTGACTCTACTACTATAACCTAGTGTTATCTCTGACTCTACTACTATAACCTAGTGTTATCTCTGACTCTACTACTATAACCTAGTGTTATCTCTCTGACTGGGGCTCCTCTGCTCTGATACTCCTGCATCATCAGTCATCATAAAACTCTAGTACTGCTTCTGTCCTTAAACCAGCCGGAGTGGCTACAGGAAAATACTTGTGTGTATGTATGTGTGTGTGTGTGTGTGTGTGTGTGTGTGTGTGTGTGTGTGTGTGTGCTGTTCCTACGGTGCCTGACGAATGTGTGTGTCGCTGAGGTCCTATTAATAGCCCTGTGTACAGCTGGAAGTGTCAGCCTGCCGGGATGAGAATGGATTTTCTACAGCCAGCATCTCTTTATACAGCCAGTAACTCCTTCTACAGCCAGCAGCTCCTTCTACAGCCAGCAGCTCCTTCTACAGCCAGCAGCTCTTTCTACAGCCAGCAGCTCCTTCTACAGCCAGCAGCTCCTTCTACAGCCAGCAGCTCCTTCTACAGCCAGCAGCTCCTTCTACAGCCAGCAGCTCCTTCTACAGCCAGCAGCTCCTTCTACAGCCAGCAGCTCCTTCTACAGCCAGCAGCTCCTTCTACATCCAGCCAGCAGCTCCTTCTACAGCCAGCCAGCAGCTCCTTCTACAGCCAGCCAGCAGCTCCTTCTACAGCCAGCCAGCAGCTCCTTCTACAGCCAGCCAGCAGCTCCTTCTACAGCCAGCCAGCAGCTCCTTCTACAGCCAGCCAGCAGCTCTTTATACAGCCAGCAACTCTTTATACAGCCAGCAACTCTTTATACAGCCAGCAACTCTTTATACAGCCAGCAACTCTTTATACAGCCAGCAACTCTTTATACAGCCAGCAACTCTTTCTACAGCCAGCAACTCTTTATACAGCCAGCAACTCTTTATACAGCCAGCAACTCTTTATACAGCCAGCAACTCTTTATACAGCCAGCAACTCTTTATACAGCCAGCAACTCTTTATACAGCCAGCAACTCTTTATACAGCCAGCAACTCTTTATACAGCCAGCAACTCTTTCTACAGCCAGCAACTCTTTATACAGCCAGCAACTCTTTATACAGCCAGCAACTCTTTATACAGCCAGCAACTCTTTATACAGCCAGCAACTCTTTATACAGCCAGCAACTCTTTATACAGCCAGCAACTCTTTCTACAGCCAGCAGCTCTTTATACAGCCAGCAGCTCCTTCTACAGCCAGCCAGCAGCTCCTTCTACAGCCAGCCAGCAGCTCCTTCTACAGCCAGCCAGCAGCTCTTTATACAGCCAGCAACTCTTTATACAGCCAGCAACTCTTTATACAGCCAGCAACTCTTTATACAGCCAGCAACTCTTTCTACAGCCAGCAACTCTTTCTACAGCCAGCAGCTCTTTATACAGCCAGCAACTCTTTCTACAGCCAGCAACTCTTTCTACAGCCAGCAACTCTTTCTACAGCCAGCAACTCTTTCTACAGCCAGCAACTCTTTATACAGCCAGCAACTCTTTATACAGCCAGCAACTCTTTATACAGCCAGCAACTCTTTATACAGCCAGCAACTCTTTCTACAGCCAGCAACTCTTTATACAGCCAGCAACTCTTTATACAGCCAGCAACTCTTTATACAGCCAGCAACTCTTTATACAGCCAGCAACTCTTTCTACAGCCAGCAGCTCTTTATACAGCCAGCAGCTCCTTCTACAGCCAGCCAGCAGCTCCTTCTACAGCCAGCCAGCAGCTCCTTCTACAGCCAGCCAGCAGCTCTTTATACAGCCAGCAACTCTTTATACAGCCAGCAACTCTTTATACAGCCAGCAACTCTTTATACAGCCAGCAACTCTTTCTACAGCCAGCAACTCTTTATACAGCCAGCAACTATTTATACAGCCAGCAACTCTTTCTACAGCCAGCAACTCTTTATACAGCCAGCAACTCTTTATACAGCCAGCAACTCTTTATACAGCCAGCAACTCTTTATACAGCCAGCAACTCTTTATACAGCCAGCAACTCTTTCTACAGCCAGCAGCTCTTTATACAGCCAGCAGCTCCTTCTACAGCCAGCCAGCAGCTCCTTCTACAGCCAGCCAGCAGCTCCTTCTACAGCCAGCCAGCAGCTCTTTATACAGCCAGCAACTCTTTATACAGCCAGCAACTCTTTATACAGCCAGCAACTCTTTATACAGCCAGCAACTCTTTCTACAGCCAGCAACTCTTTCTACAGCCAGCAGCTCTTTATACAGCCAGCAACTCTTTATACAGCCAGCAACTCTTTCTACAGCCAGCAACTCTTTCTACAGCCAGCAACTCTTTATACAGCCAGCAACTCTTTATACAGCCAGCAACTCTTTATACAGCCAGCAACTCTTTATACAGCCAGCAACTCTTTCTACAGCCAGCAACTCTTTATACAGCCAGCAACTCTTTATACAGCCAGCAACTCTTTATACAGCCAGCAACTCTTTATACAGCCAGCAACTCTTTATACAGCCAGCAACTCTTTCTACAGCCAGCAGCTCTTTATACAGCCAGCAGCTCCTTCTACAGCCAGCCAGCAGCTCCTTCTACAGCCAGCCAGCAGCTCCTTCTACAGCCAGCCAGCAGCTCTTTATACAGCCAGCAACTCTTTATACAGCCAGCAACTCTTTATACAGCCAGCAACTCTTTATACAGCCAGCAACTCTTTCTACAGCCAGCAACTCTTTCTACAGCCAGCAACTCTTTATACAGCCAGCAACTCTTTATACAGCCAGCAACTCTTTATACAGCCAGCAACTCTTTCTACACACTTACACATACTTATACACACGCACAAGCACACACACCCTGAAGCTGGTAGGGTGGGTTCGATACGATATTATCACGATACTTAGTTGCAAATACAATATGTATTACGATTCTCACGATTCTCTAATATGTATTGTGATTCAATACAGTGATTTTATTGCGATTAGATTTTATTCCAAAAACATTTTGCTGAACACACATCTGCTGCAGAGGGACAAGAGAAAACTGATCAGTCAAAGAAATAAACAATTTGTCTTCCTGTTTAAAAAGAAGATGGACAACTAGCTATGAAGGATAAATACTGGAGTTTTGGTGCAGGTACAGACAACTAGCTATGAAGGATAAATACTGGAGTTTTGGTGCAGATACAGACAACTAGCTATGAAGGATAAATACTGGAGTTTTGGTGCAGGTACAGACAACTAGCTATGAAGGATAAATACTGTAGTTTTGGTGCAGATACAGACAACTAGCTATGAAGGATAAATACTGTAGTTTTGGTGCAGGTACAGACAACTAGCTATGAAGGATAAATACTGGAGTTTTGGTGCAGGTACGGCCAACTAGCTATGAAGGATAAATACTGGAGTTTTGGTGCAGGTACGGCCAACTAGCTATGAAGGATAAATACTGTAGTTTTGGTGCAAGTACAGACAACTAGCTATGAAGGATAAATACTGGAGTTTTGGTGCAGATACAGACAACTAGCTATGAAGGATAAATACTGGAGTTTTGGTGCAGGTACAGACAACTAGCACAAAAATAATAGTGCGATATTATCAAAACGATACAATGTATTGTAAAAATGTTTATCCAGACATGTAGCTGTATCGATTATCTTCCCCCATCACTAGTTCCCTGTGTGAGGAAGTGTAGCCTACTGATGCCAGATGTGGTGTGTGTGTGTGTGTGTGTGTGTGTGTGTGTGTGTGTGTGTGTGTGTGTGTGTGTGTGTGTGTGTGTGTGTGTGTGTGTGTGTGTGTGTGTGTGTGTGTGATCAGTGGTAGGCAGGGTGGAGAGGGCCGTGTGGGCAGAGAGAGGGCGGTGTCACGGCTTCAAACAGCAGCCTGAGGGATTTACTACCCACAGGATCAACCACCTGATCCCTTCATATTCCCCACCCCTGTTCAACCCCCTTAAAACAACATGGCCGCCACTGCACCAGCAGACAAGGCCGGGGCCCAAATCATTCAAGCAGGCTGCTCAAGAAACCATTAGCCATAGTACTGCAAGGAGTCAAGAATCACTGTGTGGTAGGATGCTGATAGGTTAACACTAGTCTTTCTATAATCTTTACTCTGAGGACCTGAAACATTCCACAGCCAACTACCCCCCCCCCATTCAACACAAAGGCAAAAGCCCTCTGAAGACCAGGGGTTATGGGGTTATGCCCCTTCCCCTGTCAGCCAGTGAGCTCAGGTGCTTGGCTAAAGTGGTGGAACTCCCAGGGTTTTAAAACAGAATGACCCCTGAACCAATAGGGAATGGGAACAAGACGAAAATGACCACGTTGTAGTGCAGTGGGCTAACTATAGTCTAATAATTACCACATGTTGTAGTGGGATAACTATAGACTAATAATTACCACATGTTGTAGTGGGATAACTATAGTCTAATAATTACCACATGTTGTAGTGGGCTAACTATAGTCTAATAATTACCACATGTTGTAGTGCAGTGGGCTAACTATAGTCTAATAATTACCACATGTTGTAGTTGGCTAACTATAGTCTAATAATTACCACATGTTGTAGTGTAGTGGGCTAACTATAGTCTAATAATTACCACATGTTGTAGTGTAGTGGGCTAACTATAGTCTAATAATTACCACATGTTGTAGTGTAGTGGGCTAACTATAGTCTAATAATTACCACATGTTGTAGTGGGCTAACTATAGTCTAATAATTACCACATGTTGTAGTGGGCTAACTATAGTCTAATAATTACCACATGTTGTAGTGCAGTGGGCTAACTATAGTCTAATAATTACCACATGTTGTAGTGCAGTGGGCTAACTATAGTCTAATTATTACCACATGTTGTAGTGGGCTAACTATAGTCTAATAATTACCACATGTTGTAGTGTAGTGGGCTAACTATAGTCTAATAATTACCACATGTTGTAGTGGGCTAACTATAGTCTAATAATTACCACATGTTGTAGTGGGCTAACTATAGTCTAATAATTACCACATGTTGTAGTGCAGTGGGCTAACTATAGTCTAATTATTACCACATGTTGTAGTGGGCTAACTATAGTCTAATAATTACCACATGTTGTAGTGGGCTAACTATAGTCTAATAATTACCACATGTTGTAGTGGGCTAACTATAGTCTAATAATTACCACATGTTGTAGTGGGATAACTATAGTCTAATAATTACCACATGTTGTAGTGGGCTAACTATAGTCTAATAATTACCACATGTTGTAATTTTGCTAACTATAGTCTAATAATTACCACATGTTGTAGTGTAGTGGGCTAACTATAGTCTAATAATTACCACATGTTGTAGTGGGATAACTATAGTCTAATAATTACCACATGTTGTAGTGGGCTAACTATAGTCTAATAATTACCACATGTTGTAGTGTAGTGGGCTAACTATAGGCTAATAATTACCACATGTTGTAGTGGGCTAACTATAGTCTAATAATTACCACATGTTGTAGTGGGATAACTATAGTCTAATAATTACCACATGTTGTAGTGGGCTAACTATAGTCTAATAATTACCACATGTTGTAGTGGGCTAACTATAGTCTAATAATTACCACATGTTGTAGTGTAGTGGGCTAACTATAGTCTAATAATTACCACATGTTGTAGTGGGCTAACTATAGTCTAATAATTACCACATGTTGTAGTGCAGTGGGCTAACTATAGTCTAATTATTACCACATGTTGTAGTGGGCTAACTATAGTCTAATAATTACCACATGTTGTAGTGGGATAACTATAGACTAATAATTACCACATGTTGTAGTGGGATAACTATAGTCTAATAATTACCACATGTTGTAGTGGGCTAACTATAGTCTAATAATTACCACATGTTGTAGTGCAGTGGGCTAACTATAGTCTAATAATTACCACATGTTGTAGTTGGCTAACTATAGTCTAATAATTACCACATGTTGTAGTGTAGTGGGCTAACTATAGTCTAATAATTACCACATGTTGTAGTGTAGTGGGCTAACTATAGTCTAATAATTACCACATGTTGTAGTGTAGTGGGCTAACTATAGTCTAATAATTACCACATGTTGTAGTGGGCTAACTATAGTCTAATAATTACCACATGTTGTAGTGGGCTAACTATAGTCTAATAATTACCACATGTTGTAGTGGGATAACTATAGTCTAATAATTACCACATGTTGTAGTGCAGTGGGCTAACTATAGTCTAATAATTACCACATGTTGTAGTGGGATAACTATAGTCTAATAATTACCACATGTTGTAGTGGGCTAACTATAGTCTAATAATTACCACATGTTGTAATTTTGCTAACTATAGTCTAATAATTACCACATGTTGTAGTGTAGTGGGCTAACTATAGTCTAATAATTACCACATGTTGTAGTGGGATAACTATAGTCTAATAATTACCACATGTTGTAGTGGGCTAACTATAGTCTAATAATTACCACATGTTGTAGTGTAGTGGGCTAACTATAGTCTAATAATTACCACATGTTGTAGTGGGCTAACTATAGTCTAATAATTACCACATGTTGTAGTGTAGTGGGCTAACTATAGTCTAATAATTACCACATGTTGTAGTGGGCTAACTATAGTCTAATAATTACCACATGGTGTAGTGGGATAACTATAGTCTAATAATTACCACATGTTGTAGTGGGCTAACTATAGTCTAATAATTACCACATGTTGTAGTGGGCTAACTATAGTCTAATAATTACCACATGTTGTAGTGTAGTGGGCTAACTATAGTCTAATAATTACCACATGTTGTAGTGGGCTAACTATAGTCTAATAATTACCACATGTTGTAGTGCAGTGGGCTAACTATAGTCTAATTATTACCACATGTTGTAGTGGGCTAACTATAGTCTAATAATTACCACATGTTGTAGTGGGATAACTATAGACTAATAATTACCACATGTTGTAGTGGGATAACTATAGTCTAATAATTACCACATGTTGTAGTGGGCTAACTATAGTCTAATAATTACCACATGTTGTAGTGCAGTGGGCTAACTATAGTCTAATAATTACCACATGTTGTAGTTGGCTAACTATAGTCTAATAATTACCACATGTTGTAGTGTAGTGGGCTAACTATAGTCTAATAATTACCACATGTTGTAGTGTAGTGGGCTAACTATAGTCTAATAATTACCACATGTTGTAGTGGGCTAACTATAGTCTAATAATTACCACATGTTGTAGTGGGCTAACTATAGTCTAATAATTACCACATGTTGTAGTGGGATAACTATAGTCTAATAATTACCACATGTTGTAGTGCAGTGGGCTAACTATAGTCTAATAATTACCACATGTTGTAGTGCAGTGGGCTAACTATAGTCTAATTATTACCACATGTTGTAGTGGGCTATCTATAGTCTAATAATTACCACATGTTGTAGTGGGCTAACTATAGTCTAATAATTACCACATGTTGTAGTGCAGTGGGCTAACTATAGTCTAATTATTACCACATGTTGTAGTGGGCTAACTATAGTCTAATAATTACCACATGTTGTAGTGGGCTAACTATAGTCTAATAATTACCACATGTTGTAGTGGGATAACTATAGTCTAATAATTACCACATGTTGTAGTGGGATAACTATAGTCTAATAATTACCACATGTTGTAGTGGGCTAACTATAGTCTAATAATTACCACATGTTGTAATTTTGCTAACTATAGTCTAATAATTACCACATGTTGTAGTGTAGTGGGCTAACTATAGTCTAATAATTACCACATGTTGTAGTGGGATAACTATAGTCTAATAATTACCACATGTTGTAGTGGGCTAACTATAGTCTAATAATTACCACATGTTGTAGTGTAGTGGGCTAACTATAGTCTAATAATTACCACATGTTGTAGTGGGCTAACTATAGTCTAATAATTACCACATGTTGTAGTGGGATAACTATAGTCTAATAATTACCACATGTTGTAGTGGGCTAACTATAGTCTAATAATTACCACATGTTGTAGTGGGCTAACTATAGTCTAATAATTACCACATGTTGTAGTGTAGTGGGCTAACTATAGTCTAATAATTACCACATGTTGTAGTGGGCTAACTATAGTCTAATAATTACCACATGTTGTAGTGCAGTGGGCTAACTATAGTCTAATTATTACCACATGTTGTAGTGGGCTAACTATAGTCTAATAATTACCACATGTTGTAGTGGGCTAACTATAGTCTAATAATTACCACATGTTGTAGTGGGCTAACTATAGTCTAATAATTACCACATGTTGTAGCTGGCTAACTATAGTCTAATAATTACCACATATTGTAGTGGGCTAACTATAGCCTAATAATTACTACATGTTGTAGTGGGCTAACTATAGTCTAATAATTACCACATGTTGTAGTGTAGTGGGCTAACTATAGGCTAATAATTACCACATGTTGTAGTGGGCTAACTATAGTCTAATAATTACCACATATTGTAGTGTAGTGGGCTAACTATAGTCTAATAATTACCACATGTTGTAGTGGGCTAACTATAGTCTAATAATTACCACATGTTGTAGTGTAGTGGGCTAATTATAGCCTAATAAATACACCTCAGCCAGGATGTTCAACTTCACACAGGATTCCATCACAGAACGCTCAGCATGAACAACAGGACAACAGAACAGTAGAACAGACTTCCTAATTCCGCCAATTCTTCTCCCATTGTCTATGGGGCTGTATGAGTGCCTCTGGTCAAGACCTCCTGCACCTCATCCCCCCCCATCCCCTCACCCTTGGATGGGGACATGGTCCTACCTCCTGCACCTCATCCCCCCCCCTTACCCCTAGACGGGGACATGGTCCTACCTCCTGCACCTCATCCCCCCCCATCCCCTCACCCCTGGATGGGGACATGGTCCTACCTCCTGCACCTCATCCCCCCCCTCCTTACCCCTAGACGGGGACATGGTCCAACCTCCTGCACCTCATCCCCCCCCCCCCATCCCCTCACCCCTGGATGGGGACATGGTCCTACCTCCTGCACCTCATCCCCCCCCCTCCCCCCTGAACGGGGACATGGTCCTACCTCGTGTGTTGGTGGCCAGGTCAGCCACTTTCTGAAAGGCATCCAGGAACGCTGCAGCTGCAACCACGGTCGCCCTGGAAACAGAAACAGAACCCAGCTGGTCACGTTTTGACTCTTAACTGAAGTGAACACACATGTACCGACCAACCGACCGGGCACATGATTAGCCATGGGTAGCATCCCAAACAGCGCCCTTATTCCCTATGGTGCAGTACGATACAAAAGTAGTTCACTTTTAGGGAATTTGGGAAGCAAATACTGTTGGGCCTGGTTGAAGCCTTGAGCTATCTCTATCTGAGATCTACTGTTGGGCCTGGTTGAAGCCTTGAGCTATCTCTATCTGAGATCTAGTGTTGGGCCTGGTTGAAGCCTTGAGCTATCTCTATCTGAGATCTAGTGTTGGGCCTGGTTGAAGCCTTGAGCTATCTCTATCTGAGATCTAGTGTTGGGCCTGGTTGAAGCCTTGAGCTATCTCTATCTGAGATCTACTGTTGGGCCTGGTTGAAGCTTTGAGCTATCTCTATCTGAGATCTACTGTTGGGCCTGGTTGAAGCCTTGAGCTATCTCTATCTGAGATCTACTGTTGGGCCTGGTTGAAGCCGTTAGCTATCTCTATCTGAGATCTACTGTTGGGCCTGGTTGAAGCCTTTAGCTATATCTATCTGAGATCTACTGTTGGGCCTGGTTGAAGCCTTTAGCTATCTCTATCTGAGATCTACTGTTGTTTCAAGGGAAATGGCCAGGAGCTGCTAGTTATTATAGCGTTATTAGGCCTATACTGTTAGCTGACGTTCATTCACAACAAGACAATAAGAATGTGTTTCCTCTCCGTTTGTCTGGCCACGGGCCTCACTTTAACATCTCTGTTAATGACCCTTAATGACCGTGATAACAGGCAGAGATAGGGTCTACAACGTTCAGCTTTTCATCACAGTGGAACTAGAAGTCTGAATGGCGAGGCTGTTGAAATGTTTGGAATGTCTTGTCTGGTCTGCAGTGTGCGGAAAGGAGCCGTCTGAAATCTAGGTAGCTCATCAGAGTCCCTGTGCTTTGACTGCTGAGGTACGTCACATGATTCAGATCTCAGGGTCAGGGCTAGTCAGACCTAGGCAGGGCTGTTAACGAGTCATCTTGGATATCAGCAGGAGTTTCTCTGTGACGCACACACACACGCGATTGTTAACTGGTCTTGGATTACATCAACATGGGATGGGAGTACTATCAGTCTCCAGGCTATGTGACGCAAACAAAACCAGAAACCGTGTACTATGCAAACACACTACACACGAACACACCTCTGGAACACTGAGAACAATGCCAGTAGTCATGGTGACTGTAGTTGACGTAGATCTGTAAACACATGTGTCTGTCAGACCAGTAAGGCATGCCTAGAGCTTAGCTGATGATAACAGTGACAGTAGGTGACGGAGATCTGTAAACACATGTGTCTGTCAGACCAGTAAGGCATGCCTAGAGCTCAGCTGATGATAACAGTGACAGTAGGTGACGGAGATCTGTAAAACATTGGTTCCAGCGTGTCATCTTAGCGTGCTGAGGACTTACGCAGCTCTGCTTGGTCATTAAACATACGTTCAAGTACAACGATGTTCCAAATGGCAACTGATCCCCTACATTAAGTGCACTTGTTTTGACCAGGGCCCCACACTAGATCGGGATGGTTGGACAACATGGTCTACACGACAGACCACACAGAGGCCATGGAGAAGTGGCCATATTGACTGTCCTGTTACAGAATGTACGGGCCAAATGTCACCCTCTTTCCTACAGATGTAGTCAGAAGTTTACATACAGTGGGGCAAAAAAAGTATTTAGTCAGCCACCAATTGTGCAAGTTCTCCCACTTAAAAAGATGAGAGAGGCCTGTAATTTTCATCATAGGTACACTTCAACTATGACAGACAAAATGAGAAAGAATAATCCAGAAAATCACATTGTAGGATTTTTAATACATTTATTTGCAAATTATGGTGGAAAATAAGTATTTGGTCACCTACAAACAAGCAAGATTTCTGGCTCTCACAGACCTGTAACTTCTTCTTTAAGAGGCTCCTCTGTCCTCTAATCGTTACCTAAGTAAATATAAATACTAATACTATATAAGATAAATACTGTTAAACCTGTTTCATTCAGCATCTTCACAAGGTCCTTTGCTGTTGTTCTAGGATTGATTTGCACTTTTTGCACAAAAGTACGTTCATCTCTAGGAGACAGAACGAGTCTCCTTCCTGAGCGGTATGACGGCTGCGTGGTCCCATGGTGTTTATACTTGTGTACTATTGTTTGTACATTCAGGCGTTTGGAAATTGCTCCCAAGAATGAACCAGACTTGCGGAGGTCTACCATTTTTTTTTCTGAGGTCTTGGCTGATTTCTTTTGATTTTCCCATGATGTCAAGCAAAGAGGCACTGAGTTTGAAGATAGGCCTTGAAATACATCCACAGGTACACCTCCAATTGACTCAAATTATGTCAATTAGCCTATCAGAAGCTTCTAAAGCCATGACATAATTTTCCGAAATTTTCCAAACTGTTTAAAGGCACATTCAACTTAGTGTATGTAAACTTCTGACCCACTGGAATTGTGATACAGTGAATTATAAGTGAAATAATCTGTCTGTAAACAATTGTTGGAAAAATGACTTGTGTCATGCACAAAGTAGATGTCCTAACCGACTTGCCAAAACTATAGTTTGTTAACAAGAAATTTGTAGAGTGGTTGAAAAACGAGTTTTAATGACTCCAAGCTAAGTTTATGCAAACTTCCGACTTCAACTGTATATAGGGCACTACTTTTATGGGCCCTGGTCAAAAGTAGTGCCCTATATAGGGAATAGGGTGTGATTTGGGATGTAGAGTCTGTCCCAGAACAACAGAATTCTTTATCAACTCAAAAGGTCTGATATGAAATGACTAACATCCGTTTGACCAGAAATGAACAACACTGTCCTTGTCAACCTGTAATGGTATTACCACAGACTGTGTTGTAGCGGGTTGGAGCTAACCACTACACACAAGGGTGTGTTGCTAGTATCTGGCGGAAAAATACACACACACACACACACACACACACCACATGCACTCGCCCACACACACACAAAAAGACACACACTCTCCACAAGCACATTCCATTCTATTTAAAGGGAGAGGAGAGCCACTACAGGGGAAACCTCTGGTTGTGTTAGTCTCTGTTGGATACTACTGTGCACTATATAGGGAATAGAATGCAATTTGGGACGTACACATACTGCGATTACACAGTAATACACAACAACCACATATTATCTGAAACATTATGTTGGGGGAAGTTATAATAAAAAACATTTTGCTACGAAAAAGCAACGAATGGATTTAAAAACTATAATTAGATAACTTCCTAGAAGGCAGTGTGGAAGAGGACAGCTAAATGACAGAGCACTTAACCCTACCCTAACATTATTACAGAGTAAGACACACTGCCTTTCAGCCTGTCCTCCAATTCTACCCAGCAGAGATCACCAGAGAGGTGGGTAGAGGTAGTAGACTGGGTGATTCTCCCCAACAGAGATCACCAGAGAGGTATGTAGAGGTAGTAGCTAGACTGGGTGATTCTACCCAGCAGATATCACCAGAGAGGTGGGTAGAGGTAGTAGCTAGACTGGGTGATTCTACCCAACAGAGATTACCAGAGAGGTGGGTAGAGGTAGTAGTTAGACTGGGTGATTCTCCCCAACAGAGATCACCAGAGAGGTGGTAGAGGTAGTAGCTAGACTGGGTGATTCTACCCAACAGAGATTACCAGAGAGGTGGTAGAGGTAGTAGCTAGACTGGGTGATTCTACCCAGCAGAGATCACCAGAGAGGTGGGTAGAGGTAGTAGCTAGACTGGGTGATTCTACCCAACAGAGATCACCAGAGAGGTGGGTAGAGGTAGTAGCTAGACTGGGTGATTCTACCCAGCGGAGATCACCAGAGAGGTGGGTAGGGGTAGTAGCTAGACTGGGTGATTCTACCCAGCAGAGATCACCAGAGAGGTGGGTAGAGGTAGTAGACTGGGTGATTCTCCCCAGAAGAGATCACCAGAGAGGTGGGTAGAGGTAGTAGACTGGGTGATTCTACCCAGCAGAGATCACCAGAGAGGTGGTAGAGGTAGTGGCTAGACTGGGTGATTCTACCCAGCAGAGATCACCAGAGAGGTGGGTAGAGCTAGTGGCTAGACTGGGTGATTCTACCCAACAGAGATCACCAGAGAGGTAGGTAGAGGTAGTAGCTAAACTGGGTGATTCTACCCAACAGAGATCACCAGAGAGGTGGGTAGAGGTAGTAGACTGGGTGATTCTACCCAACAGAGATCACCAGAGAGGTGGGTAGAGGTAGTAGCTAGACTGGGTGATTCTACCCAACAGAGATCACCAGAGAGGTGGGTAGAGGTAGTAGCTAGACTGGGTGATTCTACCCAACAGAGATCACCAGAGAGGTGGGTAGAGGTAGTAGACTGGGTGATTCTACCCAACAGAGATCACCAGAGAGGTGGGTAGAGGTAGTAGACTGGGTGATTCTACCCAACAGAGATACCCAGTCTACTACCTCTACCCACCTCTCTGGTGATCTCTGTTGGGTAGAATTACCCAGTCTACTACCTCTACCCACCTCTCTGGTGAATTCTACCCAACAGAGATCACCAGAGAGGTGGGTAGAGGTAGTAGCTAAACTGGGTGATTCTACCCAGCAGAGATCACCAGAGAGGTGGGTAGAGGTAGTAGCTAGACTGGGTGATTCTACCCAGCAGAGATCACCAGAGAGGTGGGTAGAGGTAGTAGCTAGACTGGGTGATTCTACCCAACAGAGATCACCAGAGAGGTGGGTAGAGGTAGTAGCTAGACTGGGTGATTCTACCCAACAGAGATCACCAGAGAGGTGGGTAGAGGTAGTAGACTGGGTGATTCTACCCAACAGAGATCACCAGAGAGGTGGGTAGAGGTAGTAGACTGGGTGGTTCTACCCAACAGAGATACCCAGTCTACTACCTCTACCCACCTCTCTGGTGATCTCTGTTGGGTAGAATTACCCAGTCTACTACCTCTACCCACCTCTCTGGTGAATTCTACCCAACAGAGATCACCAGAGAGGTGGGTAGAGGTAGTAGCTAAACTGGGTGATTCTACCCAGCAGAGATCACCAGAGAGGTGGGTAGAGGTAGTAGCTAGACTGGGTGATTCTACCCAGCAGAGATCACCAGAGAGGTGGGTAGAGGTAGTAGCTAGACTGGGTGATTCTACCCAGCAGAGATCACCAGAGAGGTGGGTAGAGGTAGTAGCTAGACTGGGTGATTCTACCCAGCAGAGATCACCAGAGAGGTGGGTAGAGGTAGTAGCTAGACTGGGTGATTCTACCCAGCAGAGATCACCAGAGAGGTGGGTAGAGGTAGTAGCTTGACCAGTGTTTTAGTGGGACATCTCAGCCCTCAAACGAACAGACTCAGAGAGGACAATGGGGCAGAACTAGACCCGACACAGTTTCTTATTTTCCTTCTAGAGACATCTATCCTGCTTATTTATGCATTTTCGTGGAATCAAATTGGTAGTTACAGTCTTGTCCCATCGCTGCAACTCCCCTACGGACTCGGAAGAGGCGAAGGTTGAGAGCCGCGCGTCCTCCGAAACACGACCCTGCCAAGCCGCACTGCTTCTTGACACACTGCTCGCTTAACCCGGAAACCAGCCGCACCAATGTGTCGGAGGAAACACCGTCCAGCTGGTGACTGAAATCAGCTTGCAGGCGCCCAGCCCGCCACAAGAAGTCACTAGAGCGCAATGGGACAAGGAAATCCCGTCCGGCCAAACCCTTCCCTAATCCGGACGACGCTGAGCCAATTGTGCGCCGCCTCATGGGCGACACAACCTGGGATCGAACCCGAGGCAGTGCCTCAAGAGAAGCAGTGCCTAACAGGCTGACTACACCGCTCATATCGCATGCACTGCAAAATAAATGTTGAAATCTATATTATTCAATTATTGCACCCACACTGCTCGCGCGCAAACGAGCGTCTGCGTTGCCAAGGGCTAAAATAGAAGTCAGTTCTATTTCTGACGCAGATCAAGCTGCAAGTCCTGCCTCTCCCATTTCCTCATTGGTTTTTAGAAGCAGGTACCCACGTGCAATCTCCTTATTGGTTATACCCACGTGGGTGACTGAAAATGAACGAGGTCAGTGGCGGTAATGCACCTAATTTATGAAAGTTGCCAATCGCAACATAAAGTCAAGAGAAGAAAAGGCCTGGAAGGAGGAGAGATGACTAGAAACGATTCGGTAGCAACTACACCGTAGCTCAACCACAGCTGCCCTACAGATCTCAGATAGGTGGGTAGAGGTTGGAGGTTGGGGCGGAACCAATAACGATGGACACTTATTGGACAGCTCTTTTCTAGGACTTATCCTACAGCATGACACTTATTAAGGGTCTATACCTGTGGTAATAATGAGATGGTCCTGACTGTGGTCTAAGGGTCTACCTGTGGTAATAATGAGATGGTCCTGACTGTGGTCTAAGGGTCTACCTGTGGTAATAATGAGATGGTCCTGACTGTGGTCTAAGGGTATATACCTGTGGTAATAATGAGATGACTCACCTGAGTTGAGATTGTAGTTTCCCAGCCTTGCTGATAAAGTCTTCCCAGACGGGGTAGCTGTTCTGTGGAAACAAACACAAAGTACAGGAATCTCAGAACATCTTGTTTTCCCTGAGCACAACATCTGTCAGAAACACAAAACAACATGATAACAAAACACACACACAGAAAAAACACTTTTTTTTTAAACCCTTGGTCGTCCCATTGAGGTAAAAAAAAAAATGCTATTTTCCAAGCCAGACCTGCTCATCAAAGTGACGATGGACTAACCTATTAGACTTTATATTGACTATATTTTGTGAACACACCTTAATGAACACACAGTAATGAACACACAGTAATAAACACACAGTAATAAACACAGAGTAATGAACACACAGTAATAAACACACAGAAATAAACACACAGAAATGAACACACAGTAATAAACACACAGTAATAAACACACAGTAATAAACACAGTAATAAACACAGTAATAAACACACAGTAATAAACACACAGTAATAAACACACAGTAATAAACACACAGTAATAAACACACAGAAATGAACACACAGTAATGAACACACAGTAATGAACACACAGTAATGAACACACAGTAATGAACACACAGTAATGAACACACAGTAATGAACACACAGTAATGAACACACAGTAATGAACACACAGTAATGGAGGGCCCTCCCCCACCCTGGCAAATCTGTCCACGATTCCATCTTGCTCCTCCCCTCCTATAGGCAGAAACTCAAACAGGAAGCACCTGTCTTGAGGACTATTCAACGCTGGACTGACCAATTGGAATCAACGTTTCAAGATTGTTTTGATCACGCGGACCGGGATATGTTCAGAGTAGCTTCAGAAAATAATATCGATGCGTATACCCATACGGTGAATGAGTTTATCAGGAAGTGCATAGGAGATGTTGTACCCATTGTGACTATTAAAACCTACCCCAACCAGAAACCGTGGAGAGATGGGAGCATTCGCGCAAAACTGAAAGCCTGAACCACCGCATTTAACCAGGACAAGACTGGGAATATGGAAGAAAACACACAGTGGAGTTATTCCCTCTGCAAAGCAGTCAAGCAGACTAAACGTCGCTTAAGGGACAAAGATGAGTCCCAGTTCAACGGCTCAGACTCGAGACGTATGTGGCAGGGTCTACAGACAATCACGGATTATAAAAGGAAAACTAGCCACGTCGCGGACACCGACGTCTTGCCACCCAGACAGCCTGAACACCTTCTTCCCTCGCTTTGAGGATAATACAGTGCCACCGACGCGGCCAGCTACCAAGGACTGCACCCCCCCCCCCCCCTTCTACGTGGCCCGCTACCAAGGACTGCACCCCCCCCTTCTCGGCGCGGCCCGCTACCAAGGACTGCACCCCCCCCCCTTCGACGCGGCCCGCTACCAGGGACTGCACCCCCCCCCCCCCTTCGACGCGGCCCGCTACCAAAGACTGCACCCCCCCCACCTCCTTCACCGTGGCCGACGTGAGTAAGACATTCAAACGGGTCAACCCTCGCAAGGCTGCCGGCCCAGACGGCATCCCTAGCCGCGTCCTCAGAGCATGCGCAGACCAGCTGGCTGGTGTGTTTTACAGATAGAGTCAATCTCTCCCAGTCTGTTGTCCCCACATGCTTCAAGATGGCCACCATTACCCCTGTACCTATGAAAGCAAAGGTAATTGAACTAAATGACTATCGCCCCGTAGCATTCACCTCTGTCATAATGAAGTGCTTTGAGAGACTAGTCAAGGATCATATCACCTCCCCCCTACCGGATACCCTAGATACACACACTTCAATTTGCCTACCACCCTACTAGGTCCACAGACGATGCAATCGCCATCACACTGCACGCTGCCCTAACCCATCTGGACAAGAGGAATACCTATGTGAGAATGCTGTTCATTGACTACAGCTCAGCATTCAACACCATAGTATCCTCAAGCTCGAGGCCCTGGGTCTGAACCCCGCCCTGTGCAACTGGGTCCTGAACTTCCTGACGGGCCGCCCCCAGGTGGTGAAGGTAGAAAACATCACCTCCACTCTGCTGATCCTCAACACTGAGGCCACACAAGGGTGCGTGCTCAGCCTTTTCCTGTACTCCCTGTTCACCTATGACTGCGTGGCCAAGCACGCATCCAACTCAATCATCAAGTTTGCAGACGACACAACAGTAGTAGGCTTGATTACCAACAACGAGACAGCCTACAGGGAGGAGGTGAGGGCTCTGGGAGTATGGTGTCAGGAAAATGTCCTCTCACTCAACGTCAACAAAACTAAGGAGATGATTGTGGACTTCAGGAAACAGCAGAGGGAGCACCACCCCTATCCACATCAGTGGGACCGCAGTGGAAAAGGTGGTGGAAAACTTCATGTTCCTCGGCGTACACATCACTGACCAACTGAAATGGTTCACTCACACAGACAGCGTGGTGAAGAAGGTGCAACAGCGCCTCTTAAACCTCAGGAGGCTGAAGAAAATTGGCTCGTCACCTAAAACCCTCACAAACTTCTACAGATGCACAATAGAGAGCATCCTGTTGGGCTGTATCACCGCCTGGTACGGCAACTGCACCGCACACACAGACAGCGTGGTGTCACCTTTTCTTTTTTTCATGTGTCCTCCGAAACGAGACCCAACCAAGCCGCACTGCTTCTTAACACAGCGCGCATCCAACCCGGAAGCCAGCCGCACCAATGTGTCGGAGGAAACACCGTGCACCTGGCAACCTTGGTTAGCGTGCACTGCGCCCGGCCCGCCACAGGAGTCGCTGGTGCGCGATGAGACAAGGATATCCCTACCGGCCAAACCCGCCCTAACCCGGACGACGCTAGGCCACTTGTGCGTCGCCCCACGGACCTCCCGGTCGCGGCCGGTCGCGACAGAGCCTGGGTGCGAACCCAGAGTCTCTGGTGGCACAGCTACTGGTACCACTGCGCCACCCGGGAGGCCCTCAACAGCACCTTTTCAACCTCAGGAGGCTGAAGACATTTGGCTTAACACCTAAAACCATCACAAACGTTTACAGATGCACAATTGAGAGCATCCTGTCGGGCTGTATCACCGCCTGGTACGGCAACTGCACCGCCCACAACCGCAAAGCTCTCCAGAGGGTGGTGCGGTCTGCCCAGCGCATTACTGGGGGAAAACTTTCCGCCCCCCTGGACACCTACAGCACCTGATGTCACAGGAAGGCCAAAAAGATCATCAAGGACAACAACCACCCGATGTCACAGGAAGGCCAAAAAGATCATCAAGGACAACAACCACCCGATGCCACAGGAAGGCCAAAAAGATCATCAAGGACAACAACCACCCGATGCCACAGGAAGGCCAAAAAGATCATCAAGGACAACAACCACCCAAACCACTGCCTGTTCTCCCCGCTATAATCCAGAAGGCGAGGTCAGTACAGGTGCATCATAGCAGGGACCGAGTGACTGAAAAACAGCTTCTATCTCAAGGTCATCAGACTGCTAAACAGTCATCTCCAGCACATCAGAGGCGGCTGCCTATAGACATAGATTAGGAATCACTGGCCACTATAAGGAAATGAAACACTAGCCATTTTAATAATGTCTCTGTATCTAGCATCACCCATCTCATATGTATATAATGTATTCTATACTATGTCACTGTATCCTAGTCACTTTAATTGTGTGTAAATATTGAAACACCCATCTCATGTGTATATACTGTATTCTATACTATGTCACTGTATCCTAGTCACTTTAATTGTGTGTAAATATTGCATCACCCATCTCATGTGTATATACTGCATTCTATACTATGTCACTGTATCTTAGTCCTATGCTGCTCTGACATATGTGTATAGATATCCTTAATCCATTCCTTACTTAGATTTACCTGTATTTTGGGTATATGTTGTGAAACTGTTAGATATTACTGCACTGTCGGAGCTAGAAGCACAAGCATTTCGCTACACCCACAATAACATCTGCTAAACACGTGTATGTGACCAATAAAATGTGATTGGAGTTGAGTAGTGTAATAGTCAGACTACGCTGCCATCCGGGAGGCCGAGGAGAAGATAAGTAAGGATGCTGTGTCTGAAAATGATTTGTAGCATTAGTGACCTTAGGAATGTCACCCTGTGTAACACTATACCGCCATAACACAGGAGACAGAGAGAGAGTGAGAGAGTGAGAGTGGAGAGAGGAGAGAAAGGAGAGAGGAGAAAAAGCGAGAGGAGAAAAAGAGAGGAGAGAAAGAGAGAGAGAAAGAAAGAGAGAGCGAAACACACACCCATACAAACACACACAGCTCCTTAGCATCAGTAGCCGATTAATATTTCAAGAGCCTTGAAGGCAGAGACCTCCTGCTGAACAATAACCTAGATACCCACAGCAACAATAGATTCAGAGGTGAAGAATATAGATTTTATAGCATAACAGTGCATTTGACATGGGAAGAAAACACCCAAGCCTCATCCATGGATAACCCCGATCTAGTATTTTTGTTTGCCTCCATAAACTTCAGTCATTTGGCTTCATAGCTCTCAGTTCGGCCTGAAGAGAAAGCAAGCAGCTAGCCATGACATTATGATGATGCATGCCTTGTCATTATCTGAAATAAGTGTCAAATAATAACAGACAGTTAACATTATCTACTTAGCTATTAGCTAACCTTAGTGGCCATTCCTACAGGTTACTGAATGAGTTAATATGGAGTTAGATAAGTAGCTATTAGCTATCTATCTCATGTACACTGTTATAAACACAATGATTCAGAACGGGATAGGTTTGACTTACCTTCATGTCGCCTATCACACTCTGGAAAAGTCCCCCCAGTGCACTGCATTCCTTCTCAATAACAGACTCCATTTTTCTGGACAACTGAGTAACTGGTCAGTCTGACGGTCAAGCTGGACAGCTCCTGAACTTAAGAGTTGAAAGAAAACCTCGGGCTCTTTGAATAAAAATCCTCGGCTATTTGAATACAAATAATTTCGCGTTAGTTAACTATTCACCCAACGAGTGGAAAAGAGCTTGACTTGATGCAGAAACGAATAAAAACCCGCTCCAGCCTGCCTATATAGTTGGATCGGCTCAGTCAAAAGCTCTCGGACAAGAGGTGAGACTGAGAGAAGAATAGTCGCTGACGAGATTTAAAACCCAATCGCTTCTCCACTCCCGGTCCATGATTCTCCAAATGACACTATTCCCGAAACGTCCTATTCCTATACAATATGTATAGATCCGATAGTCTCTGGATATTCAACGTAAACAACAAAATGATCTACTCAAGCACATTCCAACAACAGCTCCGTCTCAGAAGCTCAATGTATTACAATGCAATTTCAGCTGGTCGAGTCTGGAGACTATGTGAAGATCTCAATTCAAACATACTCCTCGCGTCCTCTCTGCTCTCTCCTCGTCTCCTTCTCAAAGCCCATTGGAGGAGAAGGTAAGAGGGGCGGGACCTCTGACTTTCTCATCCAATGGGTTTGAGAAGGAGACGACGGGAGCGCAGAGAGGACGCGAGGAGTATACTATCTTCCCTAAAGGTACAGAGCGCATACCCGAATAGCGAAATTGCACCCCCCCTCCTGGCTTTGACGCGTGTGTTGGCTTCTTGCCTTTTTGCTCGAGATAGTTTATAAAAGGAACTACTGACTGATTTCTATCTTTCTCAAGTCATCATAACTGCTATTTAAAACGGGAGAGAATATTATTTCCGGTTTAGAAACAAAATTGTTCATGGAAATCGACAAAAACACTATACTCACACTCACACACACTAACTACACTGACACTCTTACACAAAACCTACTACACACATTCACATACTGTACACTACTGCCGCGTAAATATTGGTGAGGCAAACAATTTTATTTGTTATTTATTTATGCCAGCAAAGCCACTACACAACACTACACAATACATTAATTGCACTATAACGGTGACATACAGTGGTGTATAGTGCTTAAGTAAAAAATATTTTAAGTATTACTTAAGTCGTTTTTTTGAGTATCTGTACTTTACTCTACTATTTATATTTTTTATGACTTTTACTTTTACTTCACTACATTCCTGAAGGAAATAATAACATAGCTAATATGGCTGATTTGCTTAAACAAATGTGGTTTCTATTGACAATTGACACGTACAAACTATGGCATAAGGGGACAACGAGCGGATAAGAGGCAATCCGTAATTTCGATTAAGACCTTATTAATGAGTGAGCTGGGACGGATGTAGTCAATATAACTATTTGTTCAACACTTTTGAAATGTACAGTGACAGAATTCAGAACATGGGCCATTCTTACAGTATTCTCCCTGTACACCAAGTCAGAGCCATAGGATAAATAAAGGCATATATTTTTTTATTTTACCTTTATTTAACTAGGCAAGACAGTTAAGAACAAATTAGCTTCACTCTTACGTATTTTATTTGTCTTTGTCGTGTGTTAATATTATTTTGTTTAACTCGGCATCATTGGGTTGTATTCTGGGTCATGTGACAAACACTATTTATTTTGTAGTGGAGGGGGGCAACAACATTAACAAACGTGTGGTCCTGAGCAAAGGCTCATTGTTCAGATTTGAAGGGGTCTAGTGACATCTAGTGGCCAACACATGCATAGCCTGTGAGGTGGTTTATGGAAACACAATTTCACCTGCATTTGGAAAACAGTATAAAAGTGGGACAAAGTACAAATGTGTAGGCATTGGGGTAAAAATCAGGACAAACATTTTGCAAAGCATGAGGTTTCCCCCAAGACTAATGGTTTGTCTGGACGGACTCATTTCAGACACATAAAACTAGTGCTTGTCTCCCTTCACCAATAGATGTCTCCCTAGACTTTGAAAACGGACTTGTCACAAGTGCAAGTTGGGATCCTTGGGACATACATACCATAAACTCTAACCCTAACCGTAACCCCTATCCTATCCTACCCTTACCTAACCCTAACCATAACCCCTATCCCATCCTACCCTTACCTAACCTTAACCATAACCCCTATCCTATCCTACCCTTACCTAACCCTAACCGTAACCCCTATCCCATCCTACCCTTACCTAACCCTAACCGTAACCCCTATCCCATCCTACCCTTACCTAACCCTAACCGTAACCCCTATCCCATCCTACCCTTACCTAACCTTAACCATAACCCCTATCCCATCCTACCCTTACCTAACCTTAACCATAACCTTTGGTATTTGGTATGTTATTAGGATCCTCATTTAGCTGTTGAGAGAGCAGCATCTCCTCTTCCTGGGGTCCAACACAGAACATGAAACATGACATAATACAGAACATTAACAGACAGCAGCTCAAGGACAGAACTACGTCAACACCTTAATAACCCTTAACCATTTTAATTATCAACTTCAACGGGGTGACATCAGAGTTGGGACATCCCAAATGATCCCATTTAGAACATGTCTCATATTACACGAAACGTTTAGGCTACATAATGTGACTTTTCTATGTATACAACATGGATTACACAGGTCAAACTTAACCAGTCGTCTATTAGACCGTCCACTCCAAAGAGCAGGCGATGTAGACCTATTCATGGAAAGCAGAAGCAGTTAGCTAGTCCGTCTAGACTGAGACAGAGAGTAGGCTTGTCCGTCTAGACTGAGACAGAGAGTAGGCTTGCCTGTCTAGACTGAGACAGAGAGTAGGCTTGTCCGTCTAGACTGAGACAGAGAGTAGGCTTGTCCGTCTAGACTGAGACAGAGAGTAGGCTTGTCCGTCTAAACTGAGACAGAGAGTAGGCTTGTCTGTCTAGACTGAGACAGAGAGTAGGCTTGCCTGTCTAGACTGAGACAGAGAGTAGGCTTGTCCGTCTAGACTGAGACAGAAAGTAGGCTTGTCCGTCTAGACTGAGACAGGGAGTAGGCTTGTCCGTATAGACTGAGACAGAGTAGGCTTGTCTGTCTAGATTGAGACAGAGAGTAGGCTTGCCTGTCTAGACTGAGACAGAGAGTAGGCTTGTCCGTCTAGACTGAGACAGAGAGTAGGCTTGTCCGTATAGACTGAGACAGAGAGTAGGCTTGTCCGTATAGACTGAGACAGACAGTAGGCTTATCCGTCTAGACTGAGACAGAGAGTAGGCTTATCCGTCTAGACTGAGACAGAGAGTAGGCTTGTCCGTATAGACTGAGACAGAGAGTAGGCTTGTCCGTATAGACTGAAACAGAGAGTAGGCTTGTCCGTATAGACTGAGACAGAGAGTAGGGTTGGCTGGTCCTCCTCTAGGGGGGTAGCTTGTCCTCCTATATGAGGTAGCTGGTTCTCCTCTAGGGAGGTAGCTGGTCCTCCTCTAGGGGGGTATCTGGTCATCCTCTAGGGGGTAGCTGGTCCTCCTCTAGGGGGTAGCTGGTCCTCCTCTAGGAGGGTAGCTGGTCCTCCTCTAGGGGGGTAGCTGGTCCGCCTCTAGGGGGTAGCTGGTCCTCCTCTAGGGGGGTAGCTGGTCCTCCTCTAGGGGGGTATCTGGTCCTCCTCAAGGGGGTATCTGGTCCTCCTCTAGGGGGTAGCTGGTCCTCCTCTAGGGGGGTAGCTGGTGGGTAGCTGGTCCTCCTCTAGGGGGGTAGCTGGTCCTCCTCTAGGGGGGTAGCTGGTCCTCCTCTAGGGGGGTATCTGGTCCTCCTCAAGGGGGTATCTGGTCCTCCTCTAGGGAGGTAGCTGGTCCTCCTCTAGGGGGGTAGCTGGTCCTCCTCTAGGGGGTAGCTGGTCCTCCTCTAGGGGGTATCTGGTCCTCCTCTAGGGGGTATCTGGTCCTCCTCTAGGGGGTAGCTGGTCCTCCTCTAGGGGGGTAGCTGGTGGGTAGCTGGTCCTCCTCTAGGGGGGTAGCTGGTCCTCCTCTAGGGGGGTATCTGGTCCTCCTCAAGGGGGTATCTGGTCCTCCTCTAGGGAGGTAGCTGGTCCTCCTCTAGGGGGGTAGCTGGTCCTCCTCTAGGGGGTAGCTGGTCCTCCTCTAAGGGGGTATCTGGTCCTCCTCTAGGGGGGTAGCTGGTCCTCCTCTAAGGGGGGTAGCTGGTCCTCCTCTAGGGGGTAGCTGGTCCTCCTCTAGGGGGGTAGCTGGTCCTCCTCTAGGGGGTAGCTGTTCCTCCTCTAGGGGGGTAGCTGCTCCTCCTCTAGGGGGTAGCTGGTCCTCCTCTAGGGGGGTAGCTGGTCCTCCTCTAAGGGGTAGATGGTCCTCCTCTAGGGGGGTAACTGGTCCTCCTCTAGGGGGGTAGCTGGTCCTCCTCTAGGGGTAGCTGGTCCTCCTCAAGGGGGTATCTGGTCCTCCTCTAGAGAGGTAGCTGGTCCTCCTCTAGGGGGGTAGCTGGTCCTCCTCTAGGGGGGTAGCTGGTCCTCCTCTAGGGGGGTAGCTGGTCATCCTCTAGGGAGGTAGCTGGTCCTCCTCTAGGGGGGTAGCTGGTCCTCCTCTAGGGGGGTAGCTGGTCCTCCTCAAGGGGGTATCTGGTCCTCCTCTAGGGAGGTAGCTTGTCCTCCTCTAGGGGGGTAGCTGGTCCTCCTCTAGGGGGGTAGCTGGTCCTCCTCTAGGGGGGTAGCTGGTCCTCCTCTAGGGGGGTAGCTGGTCCTCCTCTAGGGGGGTAGCTGGTCCTCCTCTAGGGGGTAGCTGGTCCTCCTCTAGGGGGTAGCTGGTCCTCCTCTAGGGGGGTAGCTGGTCCTCCTCTAGGGGGGTATCTGGTCCTCCTCAAGGGGGTATCTGGTCTTCCTCTAGGGAGGTAGCTGGTCCTCCTCTAGGGGGGTATCTGGTCCTCCTCTAGGGGGTAGCTGGTCCTCCTCTAAGGGGGGTAGCTGGTCCTCCTCTAGGGGGTAGCTGGTCCTCCTCTAGGGGGTAGCTGGTCCTCCTCTAGGGGGTAGCTGGTCCTCCTCTAGGGGGGTAGCTGGTCCTCCTCTAGGGGGGTATCTGGTCCTCCTCAAGGGGGTATCTGGTCTTCCTCTAGGGAGGTAGCTGGTCCTCCTCTAGGGGGGTAGCTGGTCCTCCTCTAGGGGGTAGCTGGTCCTCCTCTAGGGGGGTATCTGGTCCTCCTCTAGGGGGGTAGCTGGTCCTCCTCTAAGGGGGGTAGCTGGTCCTCCTCTAGGGGGTAGCTGGTCCTCCTCTTGGGGGGTAGCTGGTCCTCCTCTAGGGGGTAGCTGGTCCTCCTCTAGGGGGGTAGCTGCTCCTCCTCTAGGGGGTAGCTGGTCCTCCTCTAGGGGTAGCTGGTTCTCCTCTAGGGGGGTAGCTGGTCCTCCTCTAGGGGGGTAGCTGGTCCTCCTCTAGGGAGGTAGCTGGTCCTCCTCAAGGGGGTATCTGGTCCTCCTCTAGGGAGGTAGCTGGTCCTCCTCTAGGGGGGTAGCTGGTCATCCTCTAGGGGGGTAGCTGGTCCTCCTCTAGGGGGGTAGCTGGTCTTCCTCTAGGGAGGTAGCTGGTCCCCCTCTAGGGGTGTAGCTGGTCCTCCTCAAGGGGGTATCTGGTCCTCCTCTAGGGAGGTAGCTGGTCCTCCTCTAGGGGGGTAGCTGGTCCTCCTCTAGGGGGGTATCTGGTCCTCCTCAAGGGGGTATCTGGTCTTCCTCTAGGGAGGTAGCTGGTCCTCCTCTAGGGGGGTAGCTGGTCCTCCTCTAGGGGGTAGCTGGTCCTCCTCTAGGGGGGTATCTGGTCCTCCTCTAGGGAGGTAGCTGGTCCTCCTCTAGGGGGGTAGCTGGTCCTCCTCTAGGGGGGTATCTGGTCCTCCTCAAGGGGGTATCTGGTCTTCCTCTAGGGAGGTAGCTGGTCCTCCTCTAGGGGGGTAGCTGGTCCTCCTCTAGGGGGTAGCTGGTCCTCCTCTAGGGGGGTATCTGGTCCTCCTCTAGGGGGGTAGCTGGTCCTCCTCTAAGGGGGGTAGCTGGTCCTCCTCTAGGGGGTAGCTGGTCCTCCTCTAGGGGGGTAGCTGGTCCTCCTCTAGGGGGTAGCTGGTCCTCCTCTAGGGGGGTAGCTGCTCCTCCTCTAGGGGGTAGCTGGTCCTCCTCTAAGGGGTAGATGGTCCTCCTCTAGGGGGGTAGCTGGTCCTCCTCTAGGGGGGTAGCTGATCCTCCTCTAGGGGTAGCTGGTT
The DNA here is from genome assembly GCF_045791955.1 of Oncorhynchus clarkii lewisi. NCBI lineage: Eukaryota > Metazoa > Chordata > Actinopteri > Salmoniformes > Salmonidae > Oncorhynchus > Oncorhynchus clarkii. Next base: position 2,242,012 of record NC_092148.1, on the reverse strand, counting down.
CTCCTGTAGGGGGGTAGCTGGTCCTCCTCTAGGGGGGTAGCTGGTCCTCCTCTAGGGAGGTAGCTGGTCCTCCTCAAGGGGGTATCTGGTCCTCCTCTAGGGAGGTAGCTGGTCCTCCTCTAGGGGGGTAGCTGGTCATCCTCTAGGGGGGTAGCTGGTCCTCCTCTAGGGGGGTAGATGGTCTTCCTCTAGGAAGGGTAGCTGGTCCCCCTCTAGGGGGGTAGCTGGTCCTCCTCAAGGGGGTATCTGGTCCTCCTCTAGGGAGGTAGCTGGTCATCCTCTAGGGGGGTAGCTGGTCCTCCTCTAGGGGGGTAGCTGGTCCTCCTCTAGGGGGGTAGCTGGTCCTCCTCTATGGGGGTAGCTGGTCCTCCTCTAGGGGGTAGCTGGTCCTCCTCTGGTGGGTATCTGGTCCTCCTCTAGGGGGGTAGCTGGTCCTCCTCTAAGGGGGGTAGCTGGTCCTCCTCTAGGGGGTATCTGGTCCTCCTCTAGGGGGGTAGCTGGTCCTCCTCTAAGGGGGGTAGCTGGTCCTCCTCTAGGGGGTAGCTGGTCCTCCTCTAGGGGGGTAGCTGGTCCTCCTCTAGGGGGGTAGCTGGTCCTCCTCTAGGGGGGTAGCTGCTCCTCCTCTAGGGGGTAGCTGGTCCTCCTCTAGGGGGGTAGCTGGTCCTCCTCTAAGGGGTAGATGGTCCTCCTCTAGGGGGGTAGCTGGTCCTCCTCTAGGGGGGTAGCTGGTCCTCCTCTAGGGGTAGCTGGTTTTCCTCTAGGGGGGTAGCTGGTCCTCCTCTATGGGGGTAGCTGGTCCTCCTCTAGGGAGGTAGCTGGTCCTCCTCAAGGGGGTATCTGGTCCTCCTCTAGGGAGGTAGCTGGTCCTCCTCTAGGGGGGTAGCTGGTCCTCCTCTAGGGGGGTAGCTGGTCCTCCTCTAGGGAGGTAGCTGGTCCTCCTCTAGGGGGGTAGCTGGTCCTCCTCTAGGGGGGTAGCTGGTCCTCCTCAAGGGGGGTAGCTGGTCCTCCTCTAGGGGGGTAGCTGGTCCTCCTCTAGGGGTAGCTGGTTTTCCTCTAGGGGGGTAGCTGGTCCTCCTCTATGGGGGTAGCTGGTCCTCCTCTAGGGAGGTAGCTGGTCCTCCTCAAGGGGGTATCTGGTCCTCCTCTAGGGAGGTAGCTGGTCCTCCTCTAGGGGGGTAGCTGGTCCTCCTCTAGGGGGGTAGCTGGTCCTCCTCTAGGGGGGTAGCTGGTCCTCCTCTAGGGGGGTAGCTGGTCCTCCTCAAGGGGGTATCTGGTCCTCCTCTAGGGAGGTAGCTGGTCCTCCTCTAGGGGGGTAGCTGGTCCTCCTCTAGGGAGGTAGCTTGTCCTCCTCTAGGGGGATAGCTGGTCCTCCTCTAGGGGGGTAGCTGGTCCTCCTCTAGGTGGGTAGCTGGTTCTCCTCTAGGGGGGTAGCTGGTCCTCCTCTAGGGGGGTAGCTGGTCATCCTCTAGGGGGGTAGCTGGTCCTCCTCTAGGGGGGTAGCTGGTCTTCCTCTAGGGAGGTAGCTGGTCCCCCTCTAGGGGGGTAGCTGGTCCTCCTCAAGGGGGTATCTGGTCCTCCTCTAGGGAGGTAGCTGGTCCTCCTCTAGGGGGGTAGCTGGTCCTCCTCTAGGGGGGTAGCTGGTCCTCCTCTAGGGGGGTAGCTGGTCCTCCTCTATGGGGGTAGCTGGTCCTCCTCTAGGGGGTAGCTGGTCCTCCTCTGGTGGGTATCTGGTCCTCCTCTAGGGGGTTAGCTGGTCCTCCTCTAAGGGGGGTAGCTGGTCCTCCTCTAGGGGGTATCTGGTCCTCCTCTAGGGGGGTAGCTGGTCCTCCTCTAAGGGGGGTAGCTGGTCCTCCTCTAGGGGGTAGCTGGTCCTCCTCTAGGGGGGTAGCTGGTCCTCCTCTAGGGGGTAGCTGGTCCTCCTCTAGGGGGGTAGCTGCTCCTCCTCTAGGGGGTAGCTGGTCCTCCTCTAGGGGGGTAGCTGGTCCTCCTCTAAGGGGTAGATGGTCCTCCTCTAGGGGGGTAGCTGGTCCTCCTCTAGGGGGGTAGCTGGTCCTCCTCTAGGGGTAGCTGGTTTTCCTCTAGGGGGGTAGCTGGTCCTCCTCTATGGGGGTAGCTGGTCCTCCTCTAGGGAGGTAGCTGGTCCTCCTCAAGGGGGTATCTGGTCCTCCTCTAGGGAGGTAGCTGGTCCTCCTCTAGGGGGGTAGCTGGTCCTCCTCTAGGGGGGTAGCTGGTCCTCCTCTAGGGAGGTAGCTGGTCCTCCTCTAGGGGGGTAGCTGGTCCTCCTCTAGGGGGGTAGCTGGTCCTCCTCAAGGGGGTATCTGGTCCTCCTCTAGGGAGGTAGCTGGTCCTCCTCTAGGGGGGTAGCTGGTCCTCCTCTAGGGAGGTAGCTGGTCCTCCTCTAGGGGGATAGCTGGTCCTCCTCTAGGGGGGTAGCTGGTCCTCCTCTAGGTGGGTAGCTGGTTCTCCTCTAGGGGGGTAGCTGGTCCTCCTCTAGGGGGGTAGCTGGTCCTCTAGGGAGGTAGCTGGTCCTCCTCTAGGGGGGTAGCTGGTCCTCCTCTAGAGAGATAGCTGGTCCTCCTCTAGGGGGGTAGCTGGTCCTCCTCTAGGGGGGTAGCTGGTCCTCCTCTAGGGGGGTAGCTGGTCCTCCTCTAGGGGGGTAGCTGGTTCTCCTCTAGGGGTGTAGCTAGTCCTCCTCTAGGGGGTAGCTAGTCCTCCTCTAGGGGGGTAGCTGGTCCTCTTCTAACTATGTTGATATTTATCACACATTTTAGTTTCAGATCTCAGCTAAAAAAGTGTGAACTTTTTTTGTATTTCTGTTCAGTTCTATTTGTGGACCACAGGAAGGGTAGCTTCTGCATGTTCAGCGGCTAATGTTGCTCCTCATCAACTAAACTTAACCATTCAAATCAAATCAAATCAAAATGTATTGGTCACATACACATGGTTAGCAGATATTGCGAGTGTAGCGAAATGCTTGTGCTTCTAGTTCCGACAGTACAGTAATATCTAACATGTAATCTGACAATTCCACAACAACTACCTAATACACATACATCTACGTAAAGGAAGGGAATAAGAATATATACATATAAATATATGGATGAGCAATGACCGAGCGGCACAGGCAAGATGCAATAGACGGTGTAAAATACAATATATACATATGAGATGAGTAATGAGAGATATGTAAACACTATTAAAGTGGCATTATGAAAGTGACTAGTGATCCATTTATTAAAGTGGCCGATGAGTCTGTATGCAGGCAGCAGCCTCTCTGAGTTAGTGATGGCTGTATAACATTCTGATGGCCTTGAGATTCGATATGCATTCTGAGCGTTTTGTCAGTAACATAAAGACAGCATCTGACACAATATTGAGTTTTTCTCCAACATCCAATGAACTTCCTGTCAAGTGTTTTTTTTTTTGTTAGATTATTTTTTATCCAATTAGATCAGCGCATGGTTTTATCATCTGCTTACAGGAAATCCCCCAAGATGTATCGAGGTCATATCAGACTCAGAGATCCTGTCACGAAACAGAAAATAAAGTGAATGTATCTGTTTTGTACCGTAGCAGTTTGTCGTTTCCTTTCTGTATACAGGCGATGTAGGGAAACACACCAGATGGTGATGACTAAACCATGTTTGTTCTGTCAGGTGGACGCTGATTGAGATATTCCACCCACCACAACCACTCCTGAATGAATGAATGGGTTTCTATGGTGACCTAAACTCTCAACTGGAGCACAAACTGCGTTCACTTCATTACACCTACATCCTAAAAGGATGCACTACTTTTGACCAGAGCCCTATGGGGACCCTATTCCCTATATAGTGCACTACTTTTGACCAGAGCCATATGGGGACACTATTCTCTATATAGTGCACTACTTTTGACCAGAGCCCTATGGGGACCCTATTCCCTATATAGTGCACTACTTTTGACCAGAGCCCTATGGGGACCCTATTCCCTATATAGTGCACTACTTTTGACCAAAGCCCTATGGGGACCCTATTCCCTATATAGTGCACTACTTTTGACCAAAGCCCTATGGGGACCCTATTCCCTATATAGTGCACTACTTTTGACCAGAGCCCTATGGGGACCCTATTCCCTATATAGTGCACTACTTTTGACCAAAGCCCTATGGGACCCTATTCCCTATATAGTGCACTACTTTAGACCAGGACCCTATGAGCCACTTCCCTACACAACATTTACACAAGGACTCTCTCATCTATCCATTGATGGATCTGAATACAGCTGGAATGTTTTCTTTTTTTAGATAACCAGTTTGTTTACCACAATCAAATGAGTACTGTAGTATACTTCCCTCTCTAACCCAGCAAACAGACCATACAAACCATTACTGTAGTATACTTCCCTCTCTAACCCAGCAAACAGACCATACAAACCATTACTGTAGTATACTTCCCTCTCTAACCCAGCAAACAGACCATACAAACCATTACTGTAGTATACTTCCCTCTCTAACCCAGCAAACAGACCATACAAACCATTACTGTAGTATACTTCCCTCTCTAACCCAGCAAACAGACCATACAAACCATTACTGTAGTATACTTCCCTCTCTCTCCCAACAAACAGACCATACATACCATTACTGTAGTATACTTCCCTCTCTCTCCCAACAAACAGACCATACATACCATTACTGTAGTATACTTCCCTCTCTAACCCAGCAAACAGACCATACAAACCATTACTGTAGTATACTTCCCTCTCTAACCCAGCAAACAGACCATACAAACCATTACTGTAGTATACTTCCCTCTCTCTCCCAGCAAACAGACCATACAAACCATTACTGTAGTATACTTCCCTCTCTAACCCAGCAAACAGACCATACAAACCATTACTGTAGTATACTTCCCTCTCTCTCCCAACAAACAGACCATACATACCATTACTGTAGTATACTTCCCCCTCTCTAACCCAGCAAACAGACCATACAAACCATTACTGTAGTATACTTCCCTCTCTCTCCCAGCAAACAGACCATACAAACCATTACTGTAGTATACTTCCCTCTCTCTCCCAGCAAACAGACCATACATACCATTACTGTAGTATACTTCCCCCTCTCTAACCCAGCAAACAGACCATACAAACCATTACTGTAGTATACTTCCCTCTCTCTCCCAGCAAACAGACCATACAAACCATTACTGTAGTATACTTCCCTCTCTCTCCCAGCAAACAGACCATACAAACCATTACTGTAGTATACTTCCCTCTCTCTCCCAGCAAACAGACCATACAAACCATTACTGTAGTATACTTCCCTCTCTAACCCAGCAAACAGACCATACAAACCATTACTGTAGTATACTTCCCTCTCTAACCCAGCAAACAGACCATACAAACCATTACTGTAGTATACTTCCCTCTCTAACCCAGCAAACAGACCATACAAACCATTACTGTAGTATACTTCCCTCTCTCTCCCAGCAAACAGACCATACAAACCATTACTGTAGTATACTTCCCTCTCTCTCTTAGCAAACAGACCATACAAACCATTACTGTAGTATACTCCCCTCTCTAACCCAGCAAACAGACCATACAAACCATTACTGTAGTATACTTCCCTCTATAACCCAGCAAACAGACCATACAAACCATTACTGTAGTATACTTCACTCTCTCTCTTAGCAAACAGACCATACAAACCATTACTGTAGTATACTCCCCTCTCTAACCCAGCAAACAGACCATACAAACCATTACTGTAGTATACTCCCCTCTCTAACCCAGCAAACAGACCATACAAACCATTACTGTAATATACTTCCCTCTCTCTCCCAGCAAACAGACCATACAAACCATAACTGTAGTATACTTCCCTCTCTAACCCAGCAAACAGACCATACAAACCATTACTGTAGTATACTTCCCTCTCTCTCCCAGCAAACAGACCATACAAACCATTACTGTAGTATACTTCCCTCTCTAACCCAGCAAACAGACCATACAAACCATTACTGTAGTATACTTCCCTCTCTAACCCAGCAAACAGACCATACAAACCATTACTGTAGTATACTTCCCTCTATAACCCAGCAAACAGACCATACATACCATTACTGTAGTATACTTCCCTCTCTCTCCCAGCAAACAGAACATACAAACCATTACTGTAGTATACTCCCCTCTCTAACCCAGCAAACAGACCATACAAACCATTACTGTAGTATACTTCCCTCTCTAACCCAGCAAACAGACCATACAAACCATTACTGTAGTATACTTCCCTCTCTAACCCAGCAAACAGACCATACAAACCATTACTGTAGTATACTTCCCTCTCTCTCTTAGCAAACAGACCATACAAACCATTACTGTAGTATACTTCACTCTCTCTCTTAGCAAACAGACCATACATACCATTACTGTAGTATACTTCCCTCTCTCTCCCAGCAAACAGAACAGACCATACAAACCATTACTGTAGTATACTTCCCTCTCTAACCCAGCAAACAGACCATACAAACCATTACTGTAGTATACTTCCCTCTCTCTCTTAGCAAACAGACCATACAAACCATTACTGTAGTATACTTCCCTCTCTCTCTTAGCAAACAGACCATACAAACCATTACTGTAGTATACTTCCCTCTCTAACCCAGCAAACAGACCATACAAACCATTACTGTAGTATACTTCCCTCTCTAACCCAGCAAACAGACCATACAAACCATTACTGTAGTATACTTCCCTCTCTAACCCAGCAAACAGACCATACAAACCATTACTGTAGTATACTTCCCTCTCTAACCCAGCAAACAGACCATACAAACCATTACTGTAGTATACTTCCCTCTCTAACCCAGCAAACAGACCATACATACCATTACTGTAGTATACTTCCCTCTCTCTCCCAGCAAACAGACCATACAAACCATTACTGTAGTATACTTCCCTCTCTCTCTTAGCAAACAGACCATACAAACCATTACTGTAGTATACTTCCCTCTCTAACCCAGCAAACAGACCATACAAACCATTACTGTAGTATACTTCCCTCTCTAACCCAGCAAACAGACCATACAAACCATTACTGTAGTATACTTCCCTCTCTAACCCAGCAAACAGACCATACAAACCATTACTGTAGTATACTTCCCTCTCTAACCCAGCAAACAGACCATACAAACCATTACTGTAGTATACTTCCCTCTCTCTCCCAGCAAACAGACCATACAAACCATTACTGTAGTATACTTCCCTCTCTCTCTTAGCAAACAGACCATACAAACCATTACTGTAGTATACTTCCCTCTCTAACCCAGCAAACAGACCATACATACCATTACTGTAGTATACTTCCCTCTCTCCCAGCAAACAGACCATACAAACCATTACTGTAGTATACTTCCCTCTCTCTCCCAGCAAACAGACCATACAAACCATTACTGTAGTATACTTCCCTCTCTAACCCAGCAAACAGACCATACAAACCATTACTGTAGTATACTTCCCTCTCTAACCCAGCAAACAGACCATACAAACCATTACTGTAGTATACTTCCCTCTCTCTCCCAGCAAACAGACCATACAAACCATTACTGTAGTATACTTCCCTCTCTCTCCCAGCAAACAGACCATACAAACCATTACTGTAGTATACTTCCCTCTCTAACCCAGCAAACAGACCATACAAACCATTACTGTAGTATACTTCCCTCTATCTCCCAGCAAACAGACCATACATACCATTACTGTAGTATACTTCCCTCTCTAACCCAGCAAACAGACCATACAAACCATTACTGTAGTATACTTCCCTCTCTAACCCAGCAAACAGACCATACAAACCATTACTGTAGTATACTTCCCTCTATCTCCCAGCAAACAGACCATACAAACCATTACTGTAGTATACTTCCCTCTCTAACCCAGCAAACAGACCATACAAACCATTACTGTAGTATACTTCCCTCTCTAACCCAGCAAACAGACCATACAAACCATTACTGTAGTATACTTCCCTCTCTAACCCAGCAAACAGACCATACAAACCATTACTGTAGTATACTTCCCTCTCTAACCCAGCAAACAGACCATACAAACCATTACTGTAGTATACTTCCCTCTATCTCCCAGCAAACAGACCATACATACCATTACTGTAGTATACTTCCCTCTCTAACCCAGCAAACAGACCATACAAACCATTACTGTAGTATACTTCCCTCTATCTCCCAGCAAACAGTCCATACATACCATTACTGTAGTATACTTCCCTCTCTCTCCCAGCAAACAGACCATACAAACCATTACTGTAGTATACTTCCCTCTCTAACCCAGCAAACAGACCATACAAACCATTACTGTAGTATGCTTCCCTCTCTAACCCAGCAAACAGACCATACAAACCATTACTGTAGTATACTTCCCTCTCTAACCCAGCAAACAGACCATACAAACCATTACTGTAGTATACTTCCCTCTCTAACCCAGCAAACAGACCATACAAACCATTACTGTAGTATACTTCCCTCTCTAACCCAGCAAACAGACCATACAAACCATTACTGTAGTATACTTCCCTCTCTCTCCCAGCAAACAGACCATACAAACCATTACTGTAGTATACTTCCCTCTCTCTCTTAGCAAACAGACCATACAAACCATTACTGTAGTATACTCCCCTCTCTAACCCAGCAAACAGACCATACAAACCATTACTGTAGTATACTTCCCTCTATAACCCAGCAAACAGACCATACAAACCATTACTGTAGTATACTTCACTCTCTCTCTTAGCAAACAGACCATACAAACCATTACTGTAGTATACTCCCCTCTCTAACCCAGCAAACAGACCATACAAACCATTACTGTAGTATACTCCCCTCTCTAACCCAGCAAACAGACCATACAAACCATTACTGTAATATACTTCCCTCTCTCTCCCAGCAAACAGACCATACAAACCATAACTGTAGTATACTTCCCTCTCTAACCCAGCAAACAGACCATACAAACCATTACTGTAGTATACTTCCCTCTCTCTCCCAGCAAACAGACCATACAAACCATTACTGTAGTATACTTCCCTCTCTAACCCAGCAAACAGACCATACAAACCATTACTGTAGTATACTTCCCTCTCTAACCCAGCAAACAGACCATACAAACCATTACTGTAGTATACTTCCCTCTATAACCCAGCAAACAGACCATACATACCATTACTGTAGTATACTTCCCTCTCTCTCCCAGCAAACAGAACATACAAACCATTACTGTAGTATACTCCCCTCTCTAACCCAGCAAACAGACCATACAAACCATTACTGTAGTATACTTCCCTCTCTAACCCAGCAAACAGACCATACAAACCATTACTGTAGTATACTTCCCTCTCTAACCCAGCAAACAGACCATACAAACCATTACTGTAGTATACTTCCCTCTCTCTCTTAGCAAACAGACCATACAAACCATTACTGTAGTATACTTCACTCTCTCTCTTAGCAAACAGACCATACATACCATTACTGTAGTATACTTCCCTCTCTCTCCCAGCAAACAGAACAGACCATACAAACCATTACTGTAGTATACTTCCCTCTCTAACCCAGCAAACAGACCATACAAACCATTACTGTAGTATACTTCCCTCTCTCTCTTAGCAAACAGACCATACAAACCATTACTGTAGTATACTTCCCTCTCTCTCTTAGCAAACAGACCATACAAACCATTACTGTAGTATACTTCCCTCTCTAACCCAGCAAACAGACCATACAAACCATTACTGTAGTATACTTCCCTCTCTAACCCAGCAAACAGACCATACAAACCATTACTGTAGTATACTTCCCTCTCTAACCCAGCAAACAGACCATACAAACCATTACTGTAGTATACTTCCCTCTCTAACCCAGCAAACAGACCATACAAACCATTACTGTAGTATACTTCCCTCTCTAACCCAGCAAACAGACCATACATACCATTACTGTAGTATACTTCCCTCTCTCTCCCAGCAAACAGACCATACAAACCATTACTGTAGTATACTTCCCTCTCTCTCTTAGCAAACAGACCATACAAACCATTACTGTAGTATACTTCCCTCTCTAACCCAGCAAACAGACCATACAAACCATTACTGTAGTATACTTCCCTCTCTAACCCAGCAAACAGACCATACAAACCATTACTGTAGTATACTTCCCTCTCTAACCCAGCAAACAGACCATACAAACCATTACTGTAGTATACTTCCCTCTCTAACCCAGCAAACAGACCATACAAACCATTACTGTAGTATACTTCCCTCTCTCTCCCAGCAAACAGACCATACAAACCATTACTGTAGTATACTTCCCTCTCTCTCTTAGCAAACAGACCATACAAACCATTACTGTAGTATACTTCCCTCTCTAACCCAGCAAACAGACCATACATACCATTACTGTAGTATACTTCCCTCTCTCCCAGCAAACAGACCATACAAACCATTACTGTAGTATACTTCCCTCTCTCTCCCAGCAAACAGACCATACAAACCATTACTGTAGTATACTTCCCTCTCTAACCCAGCAAACAGACCATACAAACCATTACTGTAGTATACTTCCCTCTCTAACCCAGCAAACAGACCATACAAACCATTACTGTAGTATACTTCCCTCTCTCTCCCAGCAAACAGACCATACAAACCATTACTGTAGTATACTTCCCTCTCTCTCCCAGCAAACAGACCATACAAACCATTACTGTAGTATACTTCCCTCTCTAACCCAGCAAACAGACCATACAAACCATTACTGTAGTATACTTCCCTCTATCTCCCAGCAAACAGACCATACATACCATTACTGTAGTATACTTCCCTCTCTAACCCAGCAAACAGACCATACAAACCATTACTGTAGTATACTTCCCTCTCTAACCCAGCAAACAGACCATACAAACCATTACTGTAGTATACTTCCCTCTATCTCCCAGCAAACAGACCATACAAACCATTACTGTAGTATACTTCCCTCTCTAACCCAGCAAACAGACCATACAAACCATTACTGTAGTATACTTCCCTCTCTAACCCAGCAAACAGACCATACAAACCATTACTGTAGTATACTTCCCTCTCTAACCCAGCAAACAGACCATACAAACCATTACTGTAGTATACTTCCCTCTCTAACCCAGCAAACAGACCATACAAACCATTACTGTAGTATACTTCCCTCTATCTCCCAGCAAACAGACCATACATACCATTACTGTAGTATACTTCCCTCTCTAACCCAGCAAACAGACCATACAAACCATTACTGTAGTATACTTCCCTCTATCTCCCAGCAAACAGACCATACATACCATTACTGTAGTATACTTCCCTCTCTCTCCCAGCAAACAGACCATACAAACCATTACTGTAGTATACTTCCCTCTCTAACCCAGCAAACAGACCATACAAACCATTACTGTAGTATGCTTCCCTCTCTAACCCAGCAAACAGACCATACAAACCATTACTGTAGTATACGTCCCTCTCTCTCCCAGCAAACAGACCATACAAACCATTACTGTAGTATACTTCCCTCTCTAACCCAGCAAACAGACCATACAAACCATTACTGTAGTATACTTCCCTCTCTAACCCAGCAAACAGACCATACAAACCATTACTGTAATATACTTCCCTCTCTCTCCCAGCAAACAGACCATACAAACCATTACTGTAGTATACTTCCCTCTCTAACCCAGCAAACAGACCATACAAACCATTACTGTAGTATACTTCCCTCTCTCTCCCAGCAAACAGACCATACAAACCATTACTGTAGTATACTTCCCTCTCTCTCCCAGCAAACAGACCATACAAACCATTACTGTAGTATACTTCCCTCTCTCTCCCAGCAAACAGACCATACAAACCATTACTGTAGTATACTTCCCTCTCTAACCCAGCAAACAGACCATACAAACCATTACTGTAGTATACTTCACTCTCTCTCCCAGCAAACAGACCATACAAACCATTACTGTAGTATACTTCCCTCTCTAACCCAGCAAACAGACCATACAAACCATTACTGTAGTATACTTCCCTCTCTAACCCAGCAAACAGACCATACAAACCATTACTGTAGTATACTTCCTTCTCTCTCTCCCAGCAAACAGACCATACAAACCATTACTGTAGTATACTTCCCTCTCTAACCCAGCAAACAGACCATACAAACCATTACTGTAGTATACTTCCCTCTCTAACCCAGCAAACAGACCATACAAACCATTACTGTAGTATACTTCCCTCTCTAACCCAGCAAACAGACCATACAAACCATTACTGTAGTATACTTCCCTCTCTAACCCAGCAAACAGACCCTACAAACCATTACTGTAGTATACTTCCCTCTCTAACCCAGCAAACAGACCATACAAACCATTACTGTAGTATACTTCCCTCTCTAACCCAGCAAACAGACCATACAAACCATTACTGTAGTATACTTCCCTCTCTAACCCAGCAAACAGACCATACATACCATTACTGTAGTATACTTCCCTCTCTCTCCCAGCAAACAGACCATACAAACCATTACTGTAGTGTACTTCCCTCTCTCTCCCAGCAAACAGACCATACATACCATTACTGTAGTATACTTCCCTCTCTCTCCCAGCAAACAGACCATACAAACCATTACTGTAGTATACTTCCCTCTCTAACCCAGCAAACAGACCATACATACCATTACTGTAGTTTACTTCCCTCTCTAACCCAGCAAACAGACCATACAAACCATTACTGTAGTATACTTCCCTCTCTAACCCAGCAAACAGACCATACATACCATTACTGTAGTATACTTCCCTCTCTAACCCAGCAAACAGACCATACAAACCATTACTGTAGTATACTTCCCTCTCTAACCCAGCAAACAGACCATACAAACCATTACTGTAGTATACTTCCCTCTCTAACCCAGCAAACAGACCATACAAACCATTACTGTAGTATACTTCCCTCTCTAACCCAGCAAACAGACCATACAAACCATTACTGTAGTATACTTCCCTCTCTAACCCAGCAAACAGACCATACAAACCATTACTGTAGTATACTTCCCTCTCTCTCCCAGCAAACAGACCATACATACCATTACTGTAGTATACTTCCCTCTCTAACCCAGCAAACAGACCATACAAACCATTACTGTAGTATACTTCCCTCTCTCTCCCAGCAAACAGACCATACAAACCATTACTGTAATATACTTCTCTCTCTAACCCAGCAAACAGACCATACAAACCATTACTGTAGTATACTTCCCTCTCTAACCCAGCAAACAGACCATACAAACCATTACTGTAGTATACTTCCCTCTCTCTCCCAGCAAACAGACCATACAAACCATTACTGTAGTATACTTCCCTCTCTCTCCCAGCAAACAGACCATACAAACCATTACTGTAGTATACTTCCCTCTCTCTCCCAGCAAACATAGCATACAAACCATTACTGTAGTATACTTCCCTCTCTAACCCAGCAAACAGACCATACAAACCATTACTGTAGTATACTTCCCTCTCTCTCCCAGCAAACAGACCATACATACCATTACTGTAGTATACTTCCCTCTCTCTCCCAGCAAACAGACCATACAAACCATTACTGTAGTATACTTCCCTCTCTCTCCCAGCAAACAGACCATACAAACCATTACTGTAGTATACTTCCCTCTCTCTCCCAGCAAACAGACCATACAAACCATTACTGTAGTATACTTCCCTCTCTAACCCAGCAAACAGACCATACAAACCATTACTGTAGTATACTTCCCTCTCTCTCCCAGCAAACAGACCATACAAACCATTACTGTAGTATACTTCCCTCTCTCTCCCAGCAAACAGACCATACAAACCATTACTGTAGTATACTTCCCTCTCTAACCCAGCAAACAGACCATACAAACCATTACTGTAGTATACTTCCCTCTCTCTCCCAGCAAACAGACCATACAAACCATTACTGTAATATACTTCCCTCTCTAACCCAGCAAACAGACCATACAAACCATTACTGTAGTATACTTCCCTCTCTAACCCAGCAAACAGACCATACAAACCATTACTGTAGTATACTTCCCTCTCTCTCCCAGCAAACAGACCATACAAACCATTACTGTAGTATACTTCCCTCTCTCTCCCAGCAAACAGACCATACAAACCATTACTGTAGTATACTTCCCTCTCTAACCCAGCAAACAGACCATACAAACCATTACTGTAGTATACTTCCCTCTATCTCCCAGCAAACAGACCATACATACCATTACTGTAGTATACTTCCCTCTCTAACCCAGCAAACAGACCATACAAACCATTACTGTAGTATACTTCCCTCTCTAACCCAGCAAACAGACCATACAAACCATTACTGTAGTATACTTCCCTCTATCTCCCAGCAAACAGACCATACAAACCATTACTGTAGTATACTTCCCTCTCTAACCCAGCAAACAGACCATACAAACCATTACTGTAGTATACTTCCCTCTCTAACCCAGCAAACAGACCATACAAACCATTACTGTAGTATACTTCCCTCTCTAACCCAGCAAACAGACCATACAAACCATTACTGTAGTATACTTCCCTCTCTAACCCAGCAAACAGACCATACAAACCATTACTGTAGTATACTTCCCTCTATCTCCCAGCAAACAGACCATACATACCATTACTGTAGTATACTTCCCTCTCTAACCCAGCAAACAGACCATACAAACCATTACTGTAGTATACTTCCCTCTATCTCCCAGCAAACAGACCATACATACCATTACTGTAGTATACTTCCCTCTCTCTCCCAGCAAACAGACCATACAAACCATTACTGTAGTATACTTCCCTCTCTAACCCAGCAAACAGACCATACAAACCATTACTGTAGTATGCTTCCCTCTCTAACCCAGCAAACAGACCATACAAACCATTACTGTAGTATACGTCCCTCTCTCTCCCAGCAAACAGACCATACAAACCATTACTGTAGTATACTTCCCTCTCTAACCCAGCAAACAGACCATACAAACCATTACTGTAGTATACTTCCCTCTCTAACCCAGCAAACAGACCATACAAACCATTACTGTAATATACTTCCCTCTCTCTCCCAGCAAACAGACCATACAAACCATTACTGTAGTATACTTCCCTCTCTAACCCAGCAAACAGACCATACAAACCATTACTGTAGTATACTTCCCTCTCTCTCCCAGCAAACAGACCATACAAACCATTACTGTAGTATACTTCCCTCTCTCTCCCAGCAAACAGACCATACAAACCATTACTGTAGTATACTTCCCTCTCTCTCCCAGCAAACAGACCATACAAACCATTACTGTAGTATACTTCCCTCTCTAACCCAGCAAACAGACCATACAAACCATTACTGTAGTATACTTCACTCTCTCTCCCAGCAAACAGACCATACAAACCATTACTGTAGTATACTTCCCTCTCTAACCCAGCAAACAGACCATACAAACCATTACTGTAGTATACTTCCCTCTCTAACCCAGCAAACAGACCATACAAACCATTACTGTAGTATACTTCCTTCTCTCTCTCCCAGCAAACAGACCATACAAACCATTACTGTAGTATACTTCCCTCTCTAACCCAGCAAACAGACCATACAAACCATTACTGTAGTATACTTCCCTCTCTAACCCAGCAAACAGACCATACAAACCATTACTGTAGTATACTTCCCTCTCTAACCCAGCAAACAGACCATACAAACCATTACTGTAGTATACTTCCCTCTCTAACCCAGCAAACAGACCCTACTAACCATTACTGTAGTATACTTCCCTCTCTAACCCAGCAAACAGACCATACAAACCATTACTGTAGTATACTTCCCTCTCTAACCCAGCAAACAGACCATACAAACCATTACTGTAGTATACTTCCCTCTCTAACCCAGCAAACAGACCATACATACCATTACTGTAGTATACTTCCCTCTCTCTCCCAGCAAACAGACCATACAAACCATTACTGTAGTGTACTTCCCTCTCTCTCCCAGCAAACAGACCATACATACCATTACTGTAGTATACTTCCCTCTCTCTCCCAGCAAACAGACCATACAAACCATTACTGTAGTATACTTCCCTCTCTAACCCAGCAAACAGACCATACATACCATTACTGTAGTGTACTTCCCTCTCTAACCCAGCAAACAGACCATACAAACCATTACTGTAGTATACTTCCCTCTCTAACCCAGCAAACAGACCATACATACCATTACTGTAGTATACTTCCCTCTCTAACCCAGCAAACAGACCATACAAACCATTACTGTAGTATACTTCCCTCTCTAACCCAGCAAACAGACCATACAAACCATTACTGTAGTATACTTCCCTCTCTAACCCAGCAAACAGACCATACAAACCATTACTGTAGTATACTTCCCTCTCTAACCCAGCAAACAGACCATACAAACCATTACTGTAGTATACTTCCCTCTCTAACCCAGCAAACAGACCATACAAACCATTACTGTAGTATACTTCCCTCTCTCTCCCAGCAAACAGACCATACATACCATTACTGTAATATACTTCCCTCTCTAACCCAGCAAACAGACCATACAAACCATTACTGTAGTATACTTCCCTCTCTCTCCCAGCAAACAGACCATACAAACCATTACTGTAATATACTTCTCTCTCTAACCCAGCAAACAGACCATACAAACCATTACTGTAGTATACTTCCCTCTCTAACCCAGCAAACAGACCATACAAACCATTACTGTAGTATACTTCCCTCTCTCTCCCAGCAAACAGACCATACAAACCATTACTGTAGTATACTTCCCTCTCTCTCCCAGCAAACAGACCATACAAACCATTACTGTAGTATACTTCCCTCTCTCTCCCAGCAAACATAGCATACAAACCATTACTGTAGTATACTTCCCTCTCTAACCCAGCAAACAGACCATACAAACCATTACTGTAGTATACTTCCCTCTCTCTCCCAGCAAACAGACCATACATACCATTACTGTAGTATACTTCCCTCTCTCTCCCAGCAAACAGACCATACAAACCATTACTGTAGTATACTTCCCTCTCTCTCCCAGCAAACAGACCATACAAACCATTACTGTAGTATACTTCCCTCTCTCTCCCAGCAAACAGACCATACAAACCATTACTGTAGTATACTTCCCTCTCTAACCCAGCAAACAGACCATACAAACCATTACTGTAGTATACTTCCCTCTCTCTCCCAGCAAACAGACCATACAAACCATTACTGTAGTATACTTCCCTCTCTCTCCCAGCAAACAGACCATACAAACCATTACTGTAGTATACTTCCCTCTCTAACCCAGCAAACAGACCATACAAACCATTACTGTAGTATACTTCCCTCTCTCTCCCAGCAAACAGACCATACAAACCATTACTGTAATATACTTCTCTCTCTAACCCAGCAAACAGACCATACAAACCATTACTGTAGTATACTTCCCTCTCTCTCCCAGCAAACAGACCATACAAACCATTACTGTAGTATACTTCCCTCTCTAACCCAGCAAACAGACCAGACACACAGGCAATATTGTACACACTAATGTTAAATGTATCTGGAAAATAGTACACAACACCAAGTGCCACTATTCTTGATTTAATTATCATTGTTAAACATCATCATATAATATTAAAAACAGCTCACCTAATGTACAATACAGTACTACACTTACATGCAAATTGCCCAATAGCCAGCTATGGCCAGGCCAACAAAACACAACGAGAAAAATATAAGCATCATTCACAACACAGTCTTGAACATTGAGCCGTCTCCTGCTTTTTCAAATAGATACACTTTAATTTACCAGTAGGCTACCTGTATTATTCTGTATTCATTTACCAGTAGGCTACCTGTATTATTCTGTATTAATTTACCAGTAGGCTACCTGTATTATTCTGTATTAATTTACCAGTAGGTTACCTGTATTATTCTGTATTAATTTACCAGTAAGCTACCTGTATTATTCTGTATTCATTTACCAGTAGGCTACCTGTATTATTCTGTATTAATTTACCAGTAGGCTACCTGTATTATTCTGTATTCATTTACCAGTAGGCTACCTGTATTATTCTGTAGTAATTTACCAGTAGGTTACCTGTATTATTCTGTATTCATTTACCAGTAGGCTACCTGTATTATTCTGTATTAATTTACCAGTAGGCTACCTGTATTATTCTGTATTATCTTGAATCTGTCACAAGAAAATACAATCGATATCATTCAGAACCGTGCTTGTTCTACAACATGCTAAAACACCGGCAGCTGTTGTCTTCTTTGTTTTTGAAGATTGGACATAAAGTTCTGGGTGTTTTGGATGTATCACAGTGAGGGGAAGGGTCCGTTCTGGGTGATCTGGATGCATCACAGTGAGGGGAAGGATCCGTTCTGGGTGTTCTGGATGTATCAGAGTGAAGGGAAGGATCCGTTCTGGGTGATCTGGATGTATCAGAGTGAGGGGAAGGGTCCGTTCTGGGTGTTCTGGATGTATCAGAGTGAGGGGAAGGGTCCGTTCTGGGTGATCTGGATGCATCAGAGTGAGGGGAAGGATCCGTTCTGGGTGATCTGGATGTATCAGAGTGAGGGGAAGGGTCCGTTCTGGGTGTTCTGGATGTATCAGAGTGAGGGGAAGGATCCGTTCTGGGTGTTCTGGATGCATCACAGTGAGGGGAAGGATCCGTTCTGGGTGTTCTGGATGTATCACAGTGAGGGGAAGGATCCGTTCTGGGTGTTCTGGGTGCATCACAGTGAGGGGAAGGGTCCGTTCTGGGTGTTCTGGATGCATCACAGTGAGGGGAAGGGTCCGTTCTGGGTGTTCTGGGTGCATCACAGTGAGGGGAAGGGTCCGTTCTGGGTGTTCTGGATGCATCACAGTGAGGGGAAGGGTCCGTTCTGGGTGTTCTGGGTGTATCAGAGTGAGGGGAAGGATCCGTTCTGGGTGATCTGGGTGTATCAGAGTGAGGGGAAGGATCCATTCTGGGTGATCTGGGTGTATCAGAGTGAGGGGAAGGATCCGTTCTGGGTGTTCTGGGTGTATCAGAGTGAGGGGAAGGGTCCGTTCTGGGTGATCTGGATGTATCAGAGTGAGGGGAAGGGTCCGTTCTGGGTGTTCTGGATGTATCAGAGTGAGGGGAAGGATCCGTTCTGGGTGTTCTGGGTGTATCAGAGTGAGGGGAAGGGTCCGTTCTGGGTGTTCTGGATGTATCAGAGTGAGGGGAAGGATCCGTTCTGGGTGTTCTGGGTGCATCACAGTGAGGGGAAGGATCCGTTCTGGGTGTTCTGGATGTATCACAGTGAGGGGAAGGATCCGTTCTGGGTGATGTGGATGTATCAGAGTGAGGGGAAGGATCCGTTCTGGGTGTTCTGGATGCATCACAGTGAGGGGAAGGATCCGTTCTGGGTGTTCTGGATGTATCAGAGTGAGGGGAAGGATCCGTTCTGGGTGTTCTGGATGTATCAGAGTGAGGGGAAGGATCCGTTCTGGGTGTTCTGGATGTATCAGAGTGAGGGGAAGGATCCGTTCTGGGTGTTCTGGATGTATCAGAGTGAGGGGAAGGATCCGTTCTGGGTGTTCTGGATGTATCAGAGTGAAGGGAAGGATCTGTTCTGGGTGTTCTGGATGTATCAGAGTGAGGGGAAGGATCCGTTCTGGGTGTTCTGGATGTATCACAGTGAGGGGAAGGATCCGTTCTGGGTGTTCTGGATGTATCAGAGTGAGGGGAAGGATCCGTTCTGGGTGTTCTGGATGCATCAGAGTGAGGGGAAGGATCCGTTCTGGGTGTTCTGGATGTATCAGAGTGAGGGGAAGGATCCGTTCTGGGTGTTCTGGATGTATCAGAGTGAAGGGAAGGATCTGTTCTGGGTGTTCTGGATGTATCAGAGTGAGGGGAAGGATCCGTTCTGGGTGATCTGGGTGTATCAGAGTGAGGGGAAGGATCCGTTCTGGGTGATCTGGGTGTATCAGAGTGAGGGGAAGGGTCCGTTCTGGGTGATCTGGATGCATCACAGTGAGGGGAAGGATCCGTTCTGGGTGTTCTGGATGTATCAGAGTGAGGGGAAGGATCCATTCTGGGTGTTCTGGATGTATCACAGTGAGGGGAAGGATCCGTTCTGGGTGTTCTGGATGTATCACAGTGAGGGGAAGGATCCGTTCTGGGTGTTCTGGATGCATCAGAGTGAGGGGAAGGATCCGTTCTGGGTGTTCTGGATGCATCAGAGTGAGGGGAAGGATCCGTTCTGGGTGTTCTGGATGTATCACAGTGAGGGGAAGGATCCGTTCTGGGTGTTCTGGATGTATCACAGTGAGGGGAAGGATCCGTTCTGGGTGTTCTGGATGTATCACAGTGAGGGGAAGGATCCGTTCTGGGTGTTCTGGATGCATCAGAGTGAGGGGAAGGATCCGTTCTGGGTGTTCTGGATGCATCAGAGTGAGGGGAAGGATCCGTTCTGGGTGTTCTGGATGTATCACAGTGAAGGGAAGGATCCGTTCTGGGTGTTCTGGATGTATCACAGTGAGGGGAAGGATCCGTTCTGGGTGTTCTGGATGTATCACAGTGAGGGGAAGGATCCGTTCTGGGTGTTCTGGATGTATCACAGTGAGGGGAAGGATCCGTTCTGGGTGTTCTGGATGTATCACAGTGAAGGGAAGGATCCGTTCTGGGTGTTCTGGATGTATCACAGTGAGGGGAAGGATCCGTTCTGGGTGTTCTGGATGCATCACAGTGAGGGGAAGGATCCGTTCTGGGTGTTCTGGATGTATCACAGTGAGGGGAAGGATCCGTTCTGGGTGTTCTGGATGCATCACAGTGAGGGGAAGGATCCGTTCTGGGTGTTCTGGATGTATCACAGTGAGGGGAAGGATCCGTTCTGGGTGATCTGGATGCATCAGAGTGAGGGGAAGGATCCGTTCTGGGTGTTCTGGATGCATCAGAGTGAGGGGAAGGATCCGTTCTGGGTGTTCTGGATGTATCAGAGTGAAGGGAAGGATCCGTTCTGGGTGTTCTGGATGCATCAGAGTGAAGGGAAGGATCCGTTCTGGGTGTTCTGGATGTATCAGAGTGAGGGGAAGGATCCGTTCTGGGTGTTCTGGATGTATCAGAGTGAGGGGAAGGATCCGTTCTGGGTGTTCTGGATGCATCACAGTGAAGGGAAGGATCCGTAGTTAGAGGTCTTCTCTGCACGGGGAAGACTAGGCCTTATTGGGCTTCATTCCCAGGCACAGCGCTAGCTCATTCCTCTGGATCTTTCCATCTTTGTTGACGTCACAGTGCCCCAGCAGCACAGCCCTCAGTTTGTCCAGCTCTGGACCAGTGATGCTGGGCTGGATGGAAGATCAACAGGTAAAACACATTAGTAGTGAAACTATGTTTGTATAGATGTATTTTATATTGCACAAAAATTGCTCTTCCGGCACAATAGATGTCCTTATGGCCAGCCAGGACAGAGGACACAGTAGATGTCCTTATGGCCAGCCAGGACAGAGAACACAGTAGATGTCCTTATGGCCAGCCAGGACTGAGGACACCATAGATGTCCTTAGGGCCAGCCAGGACTGAGGACACTGGACAGTAGATGTCCTTATGGCCAGCCAGGACAGAGAACACAATAGATGTCCTTAGGGCCAGCCAGGACAGAGAACACAGTAGATGTCCTTAGGGCCAGCCAGGACAGAGAACACAATAGATGTCCTTAGGGCCAGCCAGGACAGAGAACACAGTAGATGTCCTTATGGCCAGCCAGGACAGAGAACACAATATATGTCCTTATGCCCAGCCAGGACAGAGGACACTGGACACAATATATGTCCTTAGGGCCAGCCAGGACAGAGAACACAATATATGTCCTTATGCCCAGCCAGGACAGAGGACACTGGACACAATATATGTCCTTATGACCAGCCAGGACAGAGAACACAATATATGTCCTTATGGCCAGCCAGGACAGAGGACACTGGACACAATATATGTCCTTATGGCCAGCCAGGACAGAGAACACAATATATGTCCTTATGGCCAGCCAGGACAGAGGACACTGGACACAATATATGTCCTTATGGCCAGCCAGGACAGAGAACACAATATATGTCCTTATGGCCAGCCAGGACAGAGAACACAATATATGTCCTTATGGCCAGCCAGGACAGAGAACACAATATATGTCCTTATGCCCAGCCAGGACAGAGGACACTGGACACAATATATGTCCTTAGGGCCAGCCAGGACAGAGAACACAATATATGTCCTTATGCCCAGCCAGGACAGAGGACACTGGACACAATATATGTCCTTATGGCCAGCCAGGACAGAGAACACAATATATGTCCTTATGGCCAGCCAGGACAGAGGACACTGGACACAATATATGTCCTTATGGCCAGCCAGGACAGAGAACACAATATATGTCCTTATGGCCAGCCAGGACAGAGGACACTGGACACAATATATGTCCTTATGGCCAGCCAGGACAGAGAACACAATATATGTCCTTATGGCCAGCCAGGACAGAGAACACAATATATGTCCTTATGCCCAGCCAGGACAGAGGACACTGGACACAATATATGTCCTTAGGGCCAGCCAGGACAGAGAACACAATATATGTCCTTATGCCCAGCCAGGACAGAGGACACTGGACACAATATATGTCCTTATGGCCAGCCAGGACAGAGAACACAATATATGTCCTTATGGCCAGCCAGGACAGAGGACACTGGACACAATATATGTCCTTATGGCCAGCCAGGACAGAGAACACAATATATGTCCTTATGGCCAGCCAGGACAGAGGACACTGGACACAATATATGTCCTTATGGCCAGCCAGGACAGAGAACACAATATATGTCCTTATGGCCAGCCAGGACAGAGAACACAATATATGTCCTTATGCCCAGCCAGGACAGAGGACACTGGACACAGTAGATGTCCTTATGGCCAGCCAGGACAGAGAACACAATATATGTCCTTATGCCCAGCCAGGACAGAGGACACTGGACACAATATATGTCCTTATGGCCAGCCAGGACAGAGAACACAATATATGTCCTTATGGCCAGCCAGGACAGAGAACACAATATATGTCCTTATGCCCAGCCAGGACAGAGGACACTGGACACAATATATGTCCTTATGGCCAGCCAGGACAGAGAACACAATATATGTTCTTATGCCCAGCCAGGACAGAGGACACTGGACACAATATATGTCCTTATGGCCAGCCAGGACAGAGAACACAATATATGTCCTTATGGCCAGCCAGGACAGAGGACACTGGACACAGTAGATGTCCTTATGGCCAGCCAGGACAGAGAACACAGTAGATGTCCTTAGCGCCAGGCAGGACAGAGGACACTGGACACAGTAGATGTCCTTATGGCCAGCCAGGACAGAGAACACAATATATGTCCTTATGGCCAGCCAGGACAGAGGACACTGGACACAGTAGATGTCCTTATGGCCAGCCAGGACAGAGAACACAGTAGATGTCCTTAGCGCCAGGCAGGACAGAGGACACTGGACACAGTAGATGTCCTTATGGCCAGCCAGGACAGAGAACACAATATATGTCCTTAGGGCCAGGCAGGACAGAGGACACTGGACACAATAGATGTCCTTAGGGCCAGCCAGGACAGAGGACACTGGACACAGTAGATGTCCTTATGGCCAGCCAGGACAGAGAACACAATATATGTCCTTATGGCCAGCCAGGACAGAGGACACTGGACACAGTAGATGTCCTTATGGCCAGCCAGGACAGAGAACACAATATATGTCCTTAGGGCCAGGCAGGACAGAGGACACAGGACACAATAGATGTCCTTAGGGCCAGCCAGGACAGAGGACACTGGACAGTAGAAGTCCTTATGGCCAGCCAGGACAGAGGACACTGGACAGTAGATGTCCTTATGGCCAGCCAGGATTGAGGACACAATAGATGTCCTTATGCCCAGCCAGGACAGAGGACACTGGACACAGTAGATGTCCTTAGGGCCAGCCAGGACAGAGAACACAGTAGATGTCCTTATGGCCAGCCAGGACTGAGGACACTGGACACAATATATGTCCTTATGCCCAGCCAGGACAGAGGACACTGGACAGTAGATGTCCTTATGGCCAGCCAGGACAGAGGACACTGGACACAGTAGATGTCCTTAGGGCCAGCCAGGACAGAGAACACAATAGATGTCCTTAAGGCCAGCCAGGACAGAGAACACAATAGATGTCCTTAGGGCCAGCCAGGACAGAGGACACTGGACACAGTAGATGTCCTTATGGCCAGCCGGGACAGAGGACACTGGACACAGTAGATGTCCTTAGGGCCAGCCAGGACAGAGGACACAATTGATGTCCTTAAGGCCAGCCAGGACAGAGAACACAATAGATGTCCTTAGGGCCAGCCAGGACAGAGGACACTGGACACAATAGATGTCCTTAAGGCCAGCCAGGACAGAGAACACAATAGATGTCCTTAGGGCCAGCCAGGACAGAGGACACTGGACACAATAGATGTCCTTATGGCCATCCAGGACAGAGATGTATCAGATAGAAGCTTGTTCATAACAACGACATACACAACAGGTATCATATAGGATCATGGTAAGACTAACTGCTTTGCTTTATCTTGGCCAGGTCGCAGTTGCAAATGAGAACTTGTTCTCAACTAGCCTACCTGGTTAAATAAAGGTGAAATAAAAAATAAATAAAAAAGACTGACTCATAGAGATATACAATACAACAGGTATCATATAGGATCATGTTAAGACTGACTCATAAAGATGTACAACACAACAGGATAAAACAATAGACACTTTATTCTACCTTTCCCAACACAATATTGTCCCACGTGACCTTTACAAAGACATATTGTTGATTATAATAGGAGCATGTATTGTCCCATGTTATGACCTTTACATACACGTGACCTTTAGAAAGACATATAGTTGATTATAATAGGAGCATGTATTGACCTTTACAAAGACATATTGTTGATTATAATAGGAGCATGTATTGACCTTTACAAAGATATATTGTTGATTATAATAGGAGCATGTTTGTGGCACATTCATAAAGATATTGTCTGATATTCTTCCCCACAACTTACCCTGACCAGTTCCATCATGTCTTTTACAAAGCCATCCACCTCTGGTCCTTCCAAAGATCCGGTGTTACTCTGACCAATGGAGAAGAGAGAACATAGAACTCATTAAAAGCTCCGGTGTTACTCTGACCAATGGAGAAGAGAGAACATAGAACTCATTAAAAGCTCCGGTGTTACTCTGACCAATGGAGAAGAGAGAACATAGAACTCATTAAAAGCTCCGGTGTTACTCTGACCAATGGAGAAGAGAGAACATAGAACTCATTAAAAGCTCCGGTGTTACTCTGACCAATGGGGAAGAGAGAACATAGAACTCATTAAAAGCTCCGGTGTTACTCTGACCAATGGGAAAGAGAGAACATAGAACTCATTAAAAGCTCCGGTGTTACTCTGACCAATGGGGAAGAGAGAACATAGAACTCATTAAAAGCTCCGGTGTTACTCTGACCAATGGGGAAGAAAGAACATAGAACTCATTAAAAGCTCCGGTGTTACTCTGACCAATGGGGAAGAGAGAACATAGAACTCATTAAAAGCTCCGGTGTTACTCTGACCAATGGAGAGGAGAGGACATAGAACTCATTAAAAGCTCCGGTGTTACTCTGACCAATGGGAAAGAGAGAACATAGAACTCATTAAAAGCTCCGGTGTTACTCTGACCAATGGAGAGGAGAGGACATAGAACTCATTAAAAGCTCCGGTGTTACTCTGACCAATGGAGAGGAGAGGACATAGAACTCATTAAAAGCTCCGGTGTTACTCTGACCAATGGAGAGGAGAGGACATAGAACTCATTAAAAGCTCCGGTGTTACTCTGACCAATGGAGAGGAGAGGAAATAGAACTCATTAAAAGCTCCGGTGTTACTCTGACCAATGGAGAGGAGAGGACATAGAACTCATTAAAAGAGCATCATGCCAACATTCTAATCTCTCTTCTCTGAATGCAGACCAAACATCCTTGTTTTGCAACTCGTATTTAATTTACAGACCACAGAGGAAGCAGTTGCCCTGCAAATCAAATCTAACATCCCAGCCCCGAGGGTACTCTGTCTGTACTCACAACATCATAGTGGTTGAATATTTTGTCAAAGTCTCTCTTTCTGTCTTCTTGACTGGAGGCCTGTAAAACAGAGTCAATTTATGGTTAGTTTCATTTTCCATCTTCCTAGGAAGATTTAGCAGAGTAATGTAATGAACATTATCAGAAACATATCAACTGAACTCACATCCATTTTGAACTGTAGCATGAAATTCTCTTCTAGAGCCAGGATCCTAAAGGAAAACAGGAAATAAACAACAGTTTGATCAAGCAAAACAACACAGTCAGAAAACGTATTGGTACTCCAATATACAGTCAATCAGAAGTACCTGACCAAACGGTTCAGTATTCAGAATTGTAATAGAGTCAATTAGAAGTACCTGACCAAACGGTTCAGTATTCAGAATTGTAATAGAGTCAATTAGAAGTACCTGACCAAACGGTTCAGTATTCAGAATTGTAATAGAGTCAATTAGAAGTACCTGACCAAACGGTTCATTATTCATAAATGTAATAGAGTCAATCAGAAGTACCTGACCAAACGGTTCAGTATTCAGAATTGTAATAGATTCAATTAGAAGTACCTGACCAAACGGTTCATTATTCATAAATGTAATAGAGTCAATTAGAAGTACCTGACCAAACGGTTCAGTATTCAGAATTGTAATAGAGTCAATTAGAAGTACCTGACCAAACGTTTCAGTATTCAGAATTGTAATAGAGTCAATTAGAAGTACCTGACCAAACGGTTCAGTATTCAGAATTGTAATAGAGTCAATTAGAAGTACCTGACCAAACGGTTCAGTATTCAGAATTGTAATAGAGTCAATTAGAAGTACCTGACCAAACGGTTCAGTATTCAGAATTGTAATAGAGTCAATTAGAAGTACCTGACCAAACGTTTCAGTATTCAGAATTGTAATAGAGTCAATTAGAAGTACCTGGACAAATCGTTCAGTATTCAGAATTGTAATAGAGTCAATTAGAAGTACCTGGCCAAACGGTTCAGTATTCAGAATTGTAATAGAGTCAATTAGAAGTACCTGGCCAAACGGTTCACTATTCAGAATTGTAATAGAGTCAATTAGAAGTACCTGGCCAAACGGTTCAGTATTCAGAATTGTAATAGAGTCAATCAGAAGTACCTGGCCAAACGGTTCAGTATTCAGAATTGTAATAGAGGCAATCAGAAGTACCTGGACAAATCGTTCAGATCCAAGCGACCGTCCTTATTTTTGTCAAAAATCTTCATCTGTTAGAAAAAAAGGAATTGAGGCATAATAAAACATGTGCCATTTTAGACCAACGGAGATATTAAATATATTTAGCGATTACTGGTTTCCCTGCTTAAAAAACACAACTAAACATGTTTGTCAATGGTTCAGATCTGAGCACAAATAAACACATGTTAGCGTTTTTCATTATGAATTTTGTTCTGGGGGCAGCTCTGCAGAGAGGTCACTAGCTGGCAAAGACACAACGTGATTAAGCCCAACCCTAACCTTAACCACACTGCTAAGCCTAATGCCTAACCCTAACCTTAACCACACTGCTAAGCCTAATGCCTAACCCTAACCTTAACCACACTGCTAAGCCTAATGCCTAACCCTAACCACACTGCTAAGCCTAATGCCTAATCCTAACCTTAACCACACTGCTAAGCCTAATGCCTAACTCCTAACCTTAACCACACTGCTAACCCTAACCTTAACCACACTCCTACCCCTAATGCCTAACCCTAACCACACTGCTACCCCTAATGCCTAACCCTAACTTAACCACACTGCTAACCCTAATGCCTAACCCTAACCTTAACCACACTGCTAACCCTAATGCATAGCCCTAACCTTAACCACACTGCTAAGCCTAATGCCTAACCCTAACCTTAACCACACTGCTAAGCCTACTGCCTAACCCTAACCACACTGCTAACCCTAATGCCTAGCCCTAACCTTAACCACACTGCTAACCCTAATGCCTAACCCTAACCTTAACCACACTGCTAAGCCTAATGCCTAACCCTAACCTTATCCACACTGCTAAGCCTAATGCCTAACCCTAACCACACTGCTAAGCCTAATGCCTAACCTTAACCACACTGCTAAGCCTAATGCCTAACCTTACCCACACTGCTAAGCCTAATGCCTAACCCTAACCACACTGCTAAGCCTAATGCCTAACCTTAACCACACTGCTAAGCCTAATGCCTAACCTTAACCACACTGCTAAGCCTAATGCCTAACCCTAACCACACTGCTAAGCCTAATGCCTAACCTTAACCACACTGCTAAGCCTAATGCCTAACCTTAACCACACTGCTAAGCCTAATGCCTAACCTTAACCACACTGCTAAGCCTAATGCCTAACCCTAACCACACTGCTAAGCCTAATGCCTAACCTTAACCACACTGCTAAGCCTAATGCCTAACCTTAACCACACTGCTAAGCCTAATGCCTAACCCTAAAGGCACATTTTTGTTTTCATACATTTTACAATATAGGCAATTTTGACTTTGCAGCTGACCTATCTAAGGGGAAATCTCTCAGCTCTGCCTCCAAGACAAGACTGATGACAATAGAGGTCAACCTGCCATTTTGACTGCCTCTCTCTTTGAAAATAAATATGATACACAGGTTAGAAGTACTCTAACGAGAACGAGGTGATGCCAGACCAGGCCAAGGTGAGAGAAGGAACGGGGTGATGCCAGACCAGGCCAGGGTGAGAGACGGAACGGGGTGATGCCAGACCAGGCCAGGATGAGAGACGGAACGGGGTGATGCCAGACCAGGCCAGGGTGAGAGACGGAACGCGGTGATGCCAGACCAGGCCAGAATGAGAGACGGAACGGGGTGATGCCAGACCAGGCCAGGGTGAGAGACGGAACGCGGTGATGCCAGACCAGGCCAGGATGAGAGACGGAACGGGGTGATGCCAGACCAGGCCAGGGTGAGAGACAGAATGGGGTGATGCCAGACCAGGCCAGGGTGAGAGACAGAACGGGGTGATGCCAGACCAGGCCAGGGTGAGAAACGGAACGGGGTGATGCCAGACCAGGCCAGGGTTAGAGACGGAACGGGCTGATACCAGACCAGCTCAAGGTGAGAGACAGAACAGGGTGATGCCAGACCAGGCCAGGATGAGATACAGAACGGGGTGATGCCAGACCAGGCCAGGATGAGAGACAGAACGGGGTGATGCCAGACCAGGCCAGGGTGAGAGACAGAGAGGGTGATTCCAGACCAGGCCAGGGTAGGAGACAGACAGGGAAGGGTGAGAGACAGACAGGGTGATACCAGTCCAGGCCAGGGTGAGAGACAGACAGGGTGATACCAGACCAGGCCAGGGTGAGAGACAGACAGGGTGATGCCAGACCAGGCCAGGGTAGGAGACAGACAGGGCAGGGTGAGAGACAGACAGGGTGATGTCAGACCAGGCCAAGGTGAGAGACAGACAGGGTGATGCCAGACCAGGCCAGGGTAGGAGACAGACAGGGCAGGGTAGGAGACAGACAGGGCAGGGTGAGAGACAGACAGAGTGAATCGGTAGGAGAGGTGTGACAGTCTCCCGCCAGACACTGGTAATCTAATATCTCAGTCTGTTAGATGAGATGATTAATACAGCTGGACAGAGTCATCTGCTGCTGGCTGCCACAACACAGCCCTGTCACAGTCCCAAATTACTCCCTATTCCCTATATAGTGTACTACTTTTGACCAGGACCCATAAGGAATAGGATGCCATTTGGGAACGCATTATCCTGTCTGATGAAATGGAGAGAGAGAGACCACACCAGGCTCCAGGAGGAAGCCATTTTCTCCTCAGGGAAGTCCATTTAAAGTTAGAGCAGAAGTTTTTCAGAGAAGGGAACAAGCCTCAGGGTATAGATAAGACTGGAAAAACCAGTCGGTGACAGTATATTGCGATGACCCTTTGACAGGAGTCTGGGAACAAGCCACATCGGGGCGGCAGGTAGCCTAGTGGTTAGAGTGTAGGGGCGGCAGGTAGCCTAGTGGTTAGAGTGTAGGGGCGGCAGCTAGCCTAGTGGTTAGAGTGTAGGGGCGGCAGCTAGCCTAGTGGTTAGAGTGTAGGGGGGGGTAGGTAGCCTAGTGGTTAGAGTGTAGGGGCAGGCAGGTAGCCTAGTGGTTAGAGTGTAGGGGCGGCAGGTAGCCTAGTGGTTAGAGTGTAGGGGCGGCAGGTAGCCTAGTGGTTAGAGTGTAGGGGCAGGCAGGTAGCCTAGTGGTTAGAGTGTAGGGACGGCAGGTAGCCTAGTGGTTAGAGTGTAGGGGCAGGCAGGTAGACTAGTGGTTAGAGTGTAGGGGCAGGCAGGTAGCCTAGTGGTTAGAGTGTAAGGGCAGGCAGGTAGCCTAGTGGTTAGAGTGTAGGGACGGCAGGTAGACTAGTGGTTAGAGTGTAGGGACGGCAGGTAGCCTAGTGGTTAGAGTGTAAGGGCAGGCAGGTAGCCTAGTGGTTAGAGTGTAGGGACGGCAGGTAGACTAGTGGTTAGAGTGTAAGGGCAGGCAGGTAGCCTAGTGGTTAGAGTGTAGGGACGGCAGGTAGACTAGTGGTTAGAGTGTAGGGGCAGGCAGGTAGACTAGTGGTTAGAGTGTAGGGACGGCAGGTAGACTAGTGGTTAGAGTGTAGGGACGGCAGGTAGCCTAGTGGTTACACTGCTAAGCCTAATGCCTAACCTTAACCACACTGCTAAGCCTAATGCCTAACCCTAAAGGCACATTTTTGTTTTCATACATTTTACAATATAGGCAATTTTGACTTTGCAGCTGACCTATCTAAGGGGAAATCTCTCAGCTCTGCCTCCAAGACAAGACTGATGACAATAGAGGTCAACCTGCCATTTTGACTGCCTCTCTCTTTGAAAATAAATATGATACACAGGTTAGAAGTACTCTAACGAGAACGAGGTGATGCCAGACCAGGCCAAGGTGAGAGAAGGAACGGGGTGATGCCAGACCAGGCCAGGGTGAGAGACGGAACGGGGTGATGCCAGACCAGGCCAGGATGAGAGACGGAACGGGGTGATGCCAGACAAGGCCAGGGTGAGAGACGGAACGCGGTGATGCCAGACCAGGCCAGAATGAGAGACGGAACGGGGTGATGCCAGACCAGGCCAGGGTGAGAGACAGAACGCGGTGATGCCAGACCAGGCCAGGATGAGAGACGGAACGGGGTGATGCCAGACCAGGCCAGGGTGAGAGACAGAATGGGGTGATGCCAGACCAGGCCAGGGTGAGAGACAGAACGGGGTGATGCCAGACCAGGCCAGGGTGAGAAACGGAACGGGGTGATGCCAGACCAGGCCAGGGTTAGAGACGGAACGGGCTGATACCAGACCAGCTCAAGGTGAGAGACAGAACAGGGTGATGCCAGACCAGGCCAGGATGAGATACAGAACGGGGTGATGCCAGACCAGGCCAGGATGAGAGACAGAACGGGGTGATGCCAGACCAGGCCAGGGTGAGAGACAGAGAGGGTGATTCCAGACCAGGCCAGGGTAGGAGACAGACAGGGAAGGGTGAGAGACAGACAGGGTGATACCAGTCCAGGCCAGGGTGAGAGACAGACAGGGTGATACCAGACCAGGCCAGGGTGAGAGACAGACAGGGTGATGCCAGACCAGGCCAGGGTAGGAGACAGACAGGGCAGGGTGAGAGACAGACAGGGTGATGTCAGACCAGGCCAAGGTGAGAGACAGACAGGGTGATGCCAGACCAGGCCAGGGTAGGAGACAGACAGGGCAGGGTAGGAGACAGACAGGGCAGGGTGAGAGACAGACAGAGTGAATCGGTAGGAGAGGTGTGACAGTCTCCCGCCAGACACTGGTAATCTAATATCTCAGTCTGTTAGATGAGATGATTAATACAGCTGGACAGAGTCATCTGCTGCTGGCTGCCACAACACAGCCCTGTCACAGTCCCAAATTACTCCCTATTCCCTATATAGTGTACTACTTTTGACCAGGACCCATAAGGAATAGGATGCCATTTGGGAACGCATTATCCTGTCTGATGAAATGGAGAGAGAGAGACCACACCAGGCTCCAGGAGGAAGCCATTTTCTCCTCAGGGAAGTCCATTTAAAGTTAGAGCAGAAGTTTTTCAGAGAAGGGAACAAGCCTCAGGGTATAGATAAGACTGGAAAAACCAGTCGGTGACAGTATATTGCGATGACCCTTTGACAGGAGTCTGGGAACAAGCCACATCGGGGCGGCAGGTAGCCTAGTGGTTAGAGTGTAGGGGCGGCAGGTAGCCTAGTGGTTAGAGTGTAGGGGCGGCAGCTAGCCTAGTGGTTAGAGTGTAGGGGCGGCAGCTAGCCTAGTGGTTAGAGTGTAGGGGGGGGTAGGTAGCCTAGTGGTTAGAGTGTAGGGGCAGGCAGGTAGCCTAGTGGTTAGAGTGTAGGGGCGGCAGGTAGCCTAGTGGTTAGAGTGTAGGGGCGGCAGGTAGCCTAGTGGTTAGAGTGTAGGGGCAGGCAGGTAGCCTAGTGGTTAGAGTGTAGGGACGGCAGGTAGCCTAGTGGTTAGAGTGTAGGGGCAGGCAGGTAGACTAGTGGTTAGAGTGTAGGGGCAGGCAGGTAGCCTAGTGGTTAGAGTGTAAGGGCAGGCAGGTAGCCTAGTGGTTAGAGTGTAGGGACGGCAGGTAGACTAGTGGTTAGAGTGTAGGGACGGCAGGTAGCCTAGTGTTTAGAGTGTAGGGACGGCAGGTAGCCTAGTGGCTAGAGTGTAGGGGTAGGCAGGTAGCCTAGTGGTTAGAGTGTAGGGGCAGGCAGGTAGACTAGTGGTTAGAGTGTAGGGACGGCAGGTAGCCTAGTGGTTAGAGTGTAGGGGCAGGCAGGTAGACTAGTGGTTAGAGTGTAGGGGCAGGCAGGTAGCCTAGTGGTTAGAGTGTAAGGGCAGGCAGGTAGCCTAGTGGTTAGAGTGTAGGGACGGCAGGTAGACTAGTGGTTAGAGTGTAGGGACGGCAGGTAGCCTAGTGGTTAGAGTGTAAGGGCAGGCAGGTAGCCTAGTGGTTAGAGTGTAGGGACGGCAGGTAGACTAGTGGTTAGAGTGTAAGGGCAGGCAGGTAGCCTAGTGGTTAGAGTGTAGGGACGGCAGGTAGACTAGTGGTTAGAGTGTAGGGGCAGGCAGGTAGACTAGTGGTTAGAGTGTAGGGACGGCAGGTAGACTAGTGGTTAGAGTGTAGGGACGGCAGGTAGCCTAGTGGTTAGAGTGTAAGGGCAGGCAGGTAGCCTAGTGGTTAGAGTGTAGGGACGGCAGGTAGACTAGTGGTTAGAGTGTAGGGGCAGGCAGGTAGACTAGTGGTTAGAGTGTAGGGACGGCAGGTAGACTAGTGGTTAGAGTGTAGGGACGGCAGGTAGCCTAGTGGTTAGAGTGTAAGGGCAGGCAGGTAGCCTAGTGGTTAGAGTGTAGGGACGGCAGGTAGACTAGTGGTTAGAGTGTAGGGGCAGGCAGGTAGCCTAGTGGTTAGAGTGTAGGGGCAGGCAGGTAGACTAGTGGTTAGAGTGTAGGGGCAGGCAGGTAGACTAGTGGTTAGAGTGTAGGGGCAGGCAGGTAGACTAGTGGTTAGAGTGTAGGGACGGCAGGTAGCCTAGCGCTTAGAGCGTTGGGCCAGTAACCGAAAGGTTGCTGGATCGAATCCCCGAGCTGACAAGGTAAAAAATCTGTCGTTCTTCCCCTGAACAAGGCAGTTAACCCACTGTACCCTGGTAGGCCGTTATTGTAAATAAGAATTTATTCTTAACTGACTTACCGAGTTAAATAAAAATACATTCTGGAGACCCTGTACTGTTTACACACAGCGGGGGGGGGGCTGAAGACCCTGTACTGTTTACACACAGCGGGGGGGGGCTGAAGACCCTGTACTGTTTACACACAGCGGGGGGGGGCTGAAGACCCTGTACTGTTTACACACAGCGGGGGGGGGCTGAAGACCCTGTACTGTTTACACACAGCGGGGGGGGGGGCTGAAGACCCTGTACTGTTTACACACAGCGGGGGGGGGCTGAAGACCCTGTACTGTTTACACACAGCGGGGGGGGGGGGGGGGGGGGCTGAAGACCCTGTACTGTTTACACACAGCGGGGGGGGGGGGCTGAAGACCCTGTACTGTTTACACACAGCGGGGGGGGGGGCTGAAGACCCTGTACTGTTTACACACAGCGGGGGGGGGCTGAAGACCCTGTACTGTTTACACACAGCGGGGGGGGGGCTGAAGACCCTGTACTGTTTACACACAGCGGGGGGGGGCTGAAGACCCTGTACTGTTTACACACAGCGGGGGGGGGCTGAAGACCCTGTACTGTTTACACACAGCGGGGGGGGGGGGCTGAAGACCCTGTACTGTTTACACACAGCGGGGGGGGGCTGAAGACCCTGTACTGTTTACACACAGCGGGGGGGGGGGGCTGAAGACCCTGTACTGTTTACACACAGCGGGGGGGGGCTGAAGACCCTGTACTGTTTACACACAGCGGGGGGGGGGGGTACTGTTTACACACAGCGGGGGGGGGGGGCTGAAGACCCTGTACTGTTTACACACAGCGGGGGGGGGGGGGGGACCCTGTACTGTTTACACACAGCGGGGGGGGGCTGAAGACCCTGTACTGTTTACTGAAGACCCTGTACTGTTTACACACAGCGGGGGGGGGGGGGGGGTACTGAAGACCCTGTACTGTTTACACACAGCGGGGGGGGGGGTACTGTTTACACACAGCGGGGGGGGTACTGTTTACACACAGCGGGGGGGGGGGGGCTGAAGACCCTGTACTGTTTACACACAGCGGGGGGGGGGGGGGTACTGTTTACTGAAGACCCTGTACTGTTTACACACAGCGGGGGGGGGGGGCTGAAGACCCTGTACTGTTTACACACAGCGGGGGGGGGGGGCTGAAGACCCTGTACTGTTTACACACAGCGGGGGGGGGGGGCTGAAGACCCTGTACTGTTTACACACAGCGGGGGGGGGGGGGAAGACCCTGTACTGTTTACACACAGCGGGGGGGGGGGGGGCTGAAGACCCTGTACTGTTTACACACAGCGGGGGGGGGGGGCTGAAGACCCTGTACTGTTTACACACAGCGGGGGGGGGGGGCTGAAGACCCTGTACTGTTTACACACAGCGGGGGGGGGGGGAAGACTGAAGACCCTGTACTGTTTACACACAGCGGGGGGGGGGGGCTGAAGACCCTGTACTGTTTACACACAGCGGGGGGGGGGGGCTGAAGACCCTGTACTGTTTACACACAGCGGGGGGGGGGGGGGCTGAAGACCCTGTACTGTTTACACACAGCGGGGGGGGGGGGGCTGAAGACCCTGTACTGTTTACACACAGCGGGGGGGGGGGAAGACCCTGTACTGAAGACCCTGTACTGTTTACACACAGCGGGGGGGGGGGGGGAAGACCCTGTACTGTTTACACACAGAAGACTGAAGACCCTGTACTGTTTACACACAGCGGGGGGGGGGGGGGGAAGACCCTGTACTGAAGACCCTGTACTGTTTACACACAGCGGGGGGGGGGGGTACTGTTTACTGAAGACCCTGTACTGTTTACACACAGCGGTACTGTTTACACACAGCGGGGGGGGGGGGCTGAAGACCCTGTACTGTTTACACACAGGGGGGGGGGGGGGGGGCTGAAGACTGAAGACCCTGTACTGTTTACACACAGCGGGGGGGGGGGCTGAAGACCCTGTACTGTTTACGAAGACCCTGTACTGTTTACACACAGCGGGGGGGGGGGGCTTTACACACAGCGGGGGGGGGGGGGGGGGGGCTGAAGACCCTGTACTGTTTACACACAGCGGGGGGGGGGCTGAAGACTGAAGACCCTGTACTGTTTACACACAGCGGGGGGGGGGGGGCGGGGGGGGGGGGGGGGGGGGGGGCTGAAGACCCTGTACTGTTTACACACAGCGGGGGGGGGGGAAGACCCTGTAAGACTGAAGCGGGGGGGGGGGCTGAAGACCCTGTACTGTTTACACACAGCGGGGGGGGGGGGGGCTGACCCTGTACTGTTTACACACAGCGGGGGGGGGGGGGAAGACCCTGTACTGTTTACACACAGCGGTTTACACACAGCGGGGGGGACCCTGTACTGTTTACACACAGCGGGGGGGGGGGGGAAGACCCTGGCTGAAGACCCTGTACTGTTTACACACAGCGGGGGGGGGGGGGAAGACCCTGTACTGTTTACACACAGCGGGGGGGGGGGGCTGAAGACCCTGTACTGTTTACACACAGGGGGGGGGGGGGCTGAAGACCCTGTACTGTTTACACACAGCGGGGGGGGGGGGCTGAAGACCCTGTACTGTTTACACACAGCGGGGGGGGGGGGCTGAAGACCCTGTACTGTTTACACACAGCGGGGGGGGGGGGCTGAAGACCCTGTACTGTTTACACACAGCGGGGGGGGGGGGGCTGAAGACCCTGTACTGTTTACACACAGCGGGGGGGGGGGGGCTGAAGACCCTGTACTGTTTACACACAGCGGGGGGGGGGGGGCTGAAGACCCTGTACTGTTTACACACAGCGGGGGGGGGGGGGGGCTGAAGACCCTGTACTGTTTACACACAGCGGGGGGGGGGGGGGGCTGAAGACCCTGTACTGTTTACACACAGCGGGGGGGGGGGGGGCTGAAGACTGAAGACCCTGTACTGTTTACACACAGCGGGGGGGGGGGGCTGAAGACCCTGTACTGTTTACACACAGCGGGGGGGGGGGGGCTGAAGACCCTGTACTGTTTACACACAGCGGGGGGGGGGAAGACCCTGTACTGTTTACACACAGCGGGGGGGGGGGGGGGGGGGGGGCTGAAGACCCTGTACTGTTTACACACAGCGGGGGGGGGGGGGCTGAAGACCCTGTACTGTTTACACACAGCGGGGGGGGGGGGGGGCTGAAGACCCTGTACTGTTTACACACAGCGGGGGGGGGGGGGGGGGGGGGGGGGGCTGAAGACCCTGTACTGTTTACACACAGCGGGGGGGGGGGGGTACTGGCTGAAGACCCTGTACTGTTTACACACAGCGGGGGGGGGGGGGGGGGGGGGGGGCTGAAGACCCTGTACTGTTTACACACAGCGGGGGGGGGGGGGCTGAAGACCCTGTACTGTTTACACACAGCGGGGGGGCTGAAGACCCTGTACTGTTTACACACAGCGGGGGGGGGGGGGCTGAAGACCCTGTACTGTTTACACACAGCGGGGGGGGGCTGAAGACCCTGTACTGTTTACACACAGGGGGGGGGGGGGGGTACTGAAGACCCTGTACTGTTTACACACAGCGGGGGGGGGGGGACTGAAGACCCTGTACTGTTTACACACAGCGGGGGGGCTGAAGACCCTGTACTGTTTACACACAGCGGGGGGGGGGGCTGAAGACCCTGTACTGTTTACACACAGCGGGGGGGGGGGCTGAAGACCCTGTACTGTTTACACACAGCGGGGGGGGGGGGCTGAAGACCCTGTACTGTTTACACACAGCGGGGGGGGGCTGAAGACCCTGTACTGTTTACACACAGCGGGGGGGGGGCTGAAGACCCTGTACTGTTTACACACAGCGGGGGGGGGGCTGAAGACCCTGTACTGTTTACACACAGCGGGGGGGGGGCTGAAGACCCTGTACTGTTTACACACAGCGGGGGGGGGGGCTGAAGACCCTGTACTGTTTACACACAGCGGGGGGGGGGGCTGAAGACCCTGTAGTGTTTACACACAGCGGGGGGGGGGGCTGAAGACCCTGTACTGTTTACACACAGCGGGGGGGGGGGGGCTGAAGACCCTGTACTGTTTACACACAGCGGGGGGGGGGGGGGCTCAAGACCCTGTAACACACAGCGGGGGGGGGCTGACTGAAGACCCTGTACTGTTTACACACAGCGGGGGGGGGCTGAAGACCCTGTACTGTTTACACACAGCGGGGGGGGGGGGGCTGAAGACCCTGTACTGTTTACACACAGCGGGGGGGGGCTGAAGACCCTGTACTGTTTACACACAGCGGGGGGGGGGGCTGAAGACCCTGTACTGTTTACACACAGCGGGGGGGGGGGGGGCTGAAGACCCTGTACTGTTTACACACAGCGGGGGGGGGGGTTTACACACAGCGGGGGGGGGGGGCTGAAGACCCTGTACTGTTTACACACAGCGGGGGGGGGGGGGGGGGGGGGGGCTGAAGACCCTGTACTGTTTACACACAGCGGGGGGGGGGGGGGGGCTGAAGACCCTGTACTGTTTACACACAGCGGGGGGGGGGGGGAAGACCCTGTACTGTTTACACACAGCGGGGGGGGGGGGGCTGAAGACCCTGTACTGTTTACACACAGCGGGGGGGGGGGGGTACTGTTTACACACAGGGGGGGGGGGGGCTGAAGACCCTGTACTGTTTACACACAGCGGGGGGGGGGGGGCTGAAGACCCTGTACTGTTTACACACAGCGGGGGGGCTGAAGACCCTGTACTGTTTACACACAGCGGGGGGGGGGGCTGAAGACCCTGTACTGTTTACACACAGCGGGGGGGGGGCTGAAGACCCTGTACTGTTTACACACAGGGGGGGGGGGGCTGAAGACCCTGTACTGTTTACACACAGCGGGGGGGGCAAAGTTGGTTGTAATAAACATCACTGCAACCAGATCTACCTGCTGAATCTATACCACGTTCAGTGACATGAAAGGCACTCTGAAAGAACCACGAATGAGGTTCATTTACCCTGCATTAATGGTTCTAGAGACTGATGACTGCATTAGGTTGATTAGACGTAGTGCTTGAGTTATCTTATTTTACACACACTGGAGAGAGATAGATTGTAAATCAGTGGGTAAGAGACTATAAAGACTGCATGTCATGGCCAAAAGGGACAGGAAGCATCCCAAGACTGGCAACAGGAACCAAGAGGATATCTTTAGTACAGGCCCTATGTTCCTCCAGGAACCAAGAGGATATCTTTAGTACAGGCCCTATGTTCCTCCAGGAACCAAGAGGATATCTTTATCACCTCCAGGAACCAAGAAGAACACATTATCAGCATTTGTTTTGAAATAGTATTTATTAATTCTGACATTTTGAAAAATATTAATAACATTCCACCAATGCGGCCACTAGGGGGCGATATGGTCATTTGACTACAGGAAAGGGCTACGAGACTGTTGTTTTACCATTGCGTCTGTGTACTCGTCCAGTTTGCTGGAGGACACAGCCTTCCCGTGCTTCTGGAACAAGTCCTTCAGGAAACCCTGTTTACAAAGAAGAATGAGGAAATAAAAAGGGCATCGTTTATTGGTTTACTTCCTGATTCCCTGAAATCAGATCTAACATGGTTTATTGGTTTACTTCCTGATTCCCTGAAATCAGATCTAACATGGTTTATTGGTTTACTTCCTGATTCACTGAAATCAGATCTAACATGGTTTATTGGTTTATTTCCTGATTCCCTGAAATCAGATCTAACATGGTTTGCTAAATATAAAGACATTACTTTCTGTGTGTAGGAGTGGAGTTAGACAACATTACCTTCTGTGTGTAGGAGTGGAGTTAACATTACCTTCTGTGTGTAGGAGTGGAGTTAAACAACATTACCTTCTGTGTGTAGGAGTGGAGTTAAACAACATTACCTTCTGTGTGTAGGAGTGGAGTTAAACAATATTACCTTCTGTGTGTGGGGGTGGAGTTAAACAACATTACCTTCTGTGTGTAGGAGTGGAGTTAAACAACATTACCTTCTGTGTGTAGGAGTGGAGTTAGACAACATTACCTTCTGTGTGTAGGAGTGGAGTTAAACAACATTACCGTCTGTGTGTAGGAGTGGAGTTAACATTACCTTCTGTGTGTAGGAGTGGAGTTAAACCACATTACCTTCTGTGTGTAGGAGTGGAGTTAACATTACCTTCTGTGTGTAGGAGTGGAGTTAAACCACATTACCTTCTGTGTGTAGGAGTGGAGTTAGACAACATTACCTTCTGTGTGTAGGAGTGGAGTTAGACAACATTACCTTCTGTGTGTAGGAGTGGAGTTAAACCACATTACCTTCTGTGTGTAGGAGTGGAGTTAACATTACCGTCTGTGTGTAGGAGTGGAGTTAACATTACCTTCTGTGTGTAGGAGTGGAGTTAAACCACATTACCTTCTGTGTGTAGGAGTGGAGTTAACATTACCTTCTGTGTGTAGGAGTGGAGTTAAACCACATTACCTTCTGTGTGTAGGAGTGGAGTTAGACAACATTACCTTCTGTGTGTAGGAGTGGAGTTAACATTACCTTCTGTGTGTAGGAGTGGAGTTAGACCACATTACCTTCTGTGTGTAGGAGTGGAGTTAACATTACCGTCTGTGTGTAGGAGTGGAGTTAACATTACCTTCTGTGTGTAGGAGTGGAGTTAAACAACATTACCTGCTGTGTGTAGGAGTGGAGTTAACATTACCTTCTGTGTGTAGGAGTGGAGTTAAACCACATTACCTTCTGTGTGTAGGAGTGGAGTTAAACCACATTACCTTCTGTGTGTAGGAGTGGAGTTAAACAACATTACCTTCTGTGTGTAGGAGTGGAGTTAAACAACATTACCTTCTGTGTGTAGGGGTGGAGTTAAACAACATTACCTTCTGTGTGTAGGAGTGGAGTTAAACAACATTACCTTCTGTGTGTAGGAGTGGAGTTAACATTACCTTCTGTTTGTAGGAGTGGAGTTAAACAACATTACCTTCTGTGTGTAGGAGTGGAGTTAACATTACCTTCTGTGTGTAGGAGTGGAGTTAAACCACATTACCTTCTGTGTGTAGGAGTGGAGTTAAACCACATTACCTTCTGTGTGTAGGAGTGGAGTTAAACAACATTACCTTCTGTGTGTAGGAGTGGAGTTAAACAACATTACCTTCTGTGTGTAGGGGTGGAGTTAAACAACTTTACCTTCTGTGTGTAGGAGTGGAGTTAAACAACATTACCTTCTGTGTGTAGGAGTGGAGTTAGACAACATTACCTTCTGTGTGTAGGAGTGGAGTTAAACAACATTACCTTCTGTGTGTAGGAGTGGAGTTAACATTACCTTATGTGTGTAGGAGTGGAGTTAAACCACATTACCTTCTGTGTGTAGGAGTGGAGTTAACATTACCATCTGTGTGTAGCAGTGGAGTTAAACCACATTACCTTCTGTGTGTAGGAGTGGAGTTAGACAACATTACCTTCTGTGTGTAGGGGTGGAGTTAACATTACCTTCTGTGTGTAGGAGTGGAGTTAACATTACCTTCTGTGTGTAGGAGTGTAGTTAAACCACATTACCTTCTGTGTGTAGGAGTGGAGTTAGACAACATTACCTTCTGTGTGTAGGAGTGGAGTTAACATTACCGTCTGTGTGTGGGAGTGGAGTTAACATTACCTTCTGTGTGTAGGAGTGGAGTTAAACAACATTACCTTCTGTGTGTAGGAGTGGAGTTAACATTACCTTCTGTGTGTAGGAGTGGAGTTAAACCACATTACCTTCTGTGTGTAGGAGTGGAGTTAAACCACATTACCTTCTGTGTGTAGGAGTGGAGTTAAACAACATTACCTTCTGTGTGTAGGAGTGGAGTTAAACAACATTACCTTCTGTGTGTAGGGGTGGAGTTAAACAACATTACCTTCTGTGTGTAGGAGTGGAGTTAAACAACATTACCTTCTGTGTGTAGGAGTGGAGTTAGACAACATTACCTTCTGTGTGTAGGAGTGGAGTTAACATTACCATCTGTGTGTAGCAGTGGAGTTAAACCACATTACCTTCTGTGTGTAGGAGTGGAGTTAGACAACATTACCTTCTGTGTGTAGGAGTGGAGTTAACATTACCTTCTGTGTGTAGGAGTGGAGTTAAACCACATTACCTTCTGTGTGTAGGAGTGGAGTTAACATTACCGTCTGTGTGTAGGAGTGGAGTTAACATTACCTTCTGTGTGTAGGGGTTGAGTTAAACCACATTACCTTCTGTGTGTAGGAGTGGAGTTAACATTACCTTCTGTGTGTAGGAGTGGAGTTAAACCACATTACCTTCTGTGTGTAGGAGTGGAGTTAGACAACATTACCTTCTGTGTGTAGGAGTGGAGTTAAACAACATTACCTTCTGTGTGTAGGAGTGGAGTTAACATTACCGTCTGTGTGTAGGAGTGGAGTTAAACAACATTACCTTCTGTGTGTAGAAGTGGAGTTAAACAACATTACCTTCTGTGTGTAGGAGTGGAGTTAAACACCATTACCTTATGTGTGTAGGGGTGGAGTTAAACAACATTACCTTCTGTGTATAGGAGTGGAGTTAACATTACCTTCTGTGTGTAGGAGTGGAGTTAAACAACATTACCTTCTGTGTGTAGGAGTGGAGTTAAACAACATTACCTTCTGTGTGTAGGAGTGGAGTTAAACAACATTACCTTCTGTGTGTAGGAGTGGAGTTAAACAACATTACCTTATGTGTGTAGGAGTGGAGTTAACATTACCTTCTGTGTGTAGGAGTGGAGTTAACATTACCTTCAGCTCCACAGCTGATATGTATCCACTGCTGTCAGCATCATACTTTCTCCAGATCTACAGAGACGAGAAGGACAATCAGTTACTACTGCTGTAAATACAAATACCAGCTGCCACCAAT
Organism: Oncorhynchus clarkii lewisi; assembly: GCF_045791955.1. NCBI lineage: Eukaryota > Metazoa > Chordata > Actinopteri > Salmoniformes > Salmonidae > Oncorhynchus > Oncorhynchus clarkii. The sequence continues at coordinate 2,199,157 of NC_092148.1, read as the reverse complement.
GACCCTTAGTAAGCATTAGGGTATCCAGGCGAGGTGATGCTGAGTTCTTTGTCTTCTTCAGGGTTACTGTGAGAGCCACACCCCAAAAACGGAGTTCACATAGAAAAAGGAACTGCGAACGTTCTTGCCGTAAATGACAAAGATCTGGAAGGTACTCGGATCACCACACAGACCATTCCAACAGATCACCACACAGACCATTCCATCAGATCACAGCACAGACCATTCCATCAGATCACAACACAGACCATTCCAACAGATCACAGCACAGACCATTCCATCGGATCACCGCACAGACCATTCCATCAGATCACAGCACAGACCATTCCAACAGATCACCGCACAGACCATTCCATCGGATCACCACACAGACCATTCCATCAGATCACAGCACAGACCATTCCAACAGATCACCACACAGACCATTCCATCAGATCACAGCACAGACCATTCCATCAGATCACAACACAGACCATTCCAACAGATCACAGCACAGACCATTCCAACAGATCACCATACAGACCATTCCAACAGATCACCGCACAGACCATTCCATCGGATCACCGCACAGACCATTCCATCAGATCACAGCACAGACCATTCCAACAGATCACCGCACAGACCATTCCATCGGATCACCACACAGACCATTCCAACAGATCACCGCACAGACCATTCCAACAGATCACCGCACAGATCATTCCATCAGATCACCACACAGACCATTCCAACAGATCACCACACAGACCATTCCATCAGATCACCACACAGACCATTCCATCGGATCACCACACAGACCATTCCATCAGATCACCACACAGACCATTCCATCGGATCACCACACAGACCATTCCAACAGATCACCGCACAGATCATTCCAACAGATCACCACACAGACCATTCCAACAGATCACCACACAGACCATTCCAACAGATCACCACACAGACCATTCCAACAGATCACCACACAGACCATTCCATCAGATCACCACACAGACCATTCCAACAGATCACCACACAGACCATTCCAACAGATCACCACTCAGACCATTCCAACAGATCACCACTCAGACCATTCCAACAGATCACCACACAGACCATTCCATCGGATCACCACACAGACCATTCAATCGGATCACCACACAGACCATTCCAACAGATCACCACACAGACCATTCCAACAGATCACCACACAGACCATTCCATCGGATCACCACACAGACCATTCCATCGGATCACCACACAGACCATTCCAACAGATCACCACTCAGAACATTCCAACAGATCACCACACAGACCATTCCATCAGATCACAGCACAGACCATTCCAACAGATCACCACTCAGACCATTCCAACAGATCACCACACAGACCATTCCATCGGATCACCACACAGACCATTCAATCGGATCACCACACAGACCATTCCAACAGATCACCACACAGACCATTCCAACAGATCACCACACAGACCATTCCATCGGATCACCACACAGACCATTCCATCGGATCACCACACAGACCATTCCAACAGATCACCACTCAGAACATTCCAACAGATCACCACACAGACCATTCCATCAGATCACCACAAAGACCATTCCAACAGATCACCACACAGACCATTCCAACAGATCACCGCACAGACCATTCCATCAGATCACAGCACAGACCATTCCAACAGATCACCACACAGACCATTCCAACAGATCACAGCACAGACCATTCCAACAGATCACCGCACAGACCATTCCATCAGATCACCACACAGACCATTCCATCGGATCACCACACAGACCATTCCATCAGATCACCACACAGACCATTCCATCGGATCACCGCACAGACCATTCCAACAGATCACCGCACAGACCATTCCAACAGATCACCACACAGACCATTCCAACAGATCACCACACAGACCATTCCAACAGATCACCACACAGACCATTCCAACAGATCACCACACAGACCATTCCATCAGATCACCACACAGACCATTCCAACAGATCACCACACAGACCATTCCAACAGATCACCACTCAGACCATTCCAACAGATCACCACACAGACCATTCCAACAGATTACCACACAGACCATTCCATCGGATCACCACACAGACCATTCCATCGGATCACCACACAGACCATTCCAACAGATCACCACACAGACCATTCCAACAGATCACCACACAGACCATTCCATCGGATCACCACACAGACCATTCCATCGGATCACCACACAGACCATTCCAACAGATCACCACTCAGACCATTCCAACAGATCACCACACAGACCATTCCATCAGATCACCACACAGACCATTCCAACAGATCACCACACAGACCATTCCAACAGATCACCACTCAGACCATTCCAACAGATCACCGCACAGACCATTCCATCAGATCACAACACAGACCATTCCAACAGATCACCACACAGACCATTCCAACAGATCACAGCACAGACCATTCCAACAGATCACCACACAGACCATTCCAACAGATCACAGCACAGACCATTCCAACAGATCACCACTCAGACCATTCCAACAGATCACCACACAGACCATTCCAACAGATCACCACACAGACCATTCCATCAGATCACCACTCAGACCATTCCAACAGATCACCGCACAGACCATTCCATCAGATCACAGCACAGACCATTCCAACAGATCACCACACAGACCATTCCAACAGATCACAGCACAGACCATTCCAACAGATCACCACACAGACCATTCCAACAGATCACCACACAGACCATTCCAACAGATCACCGCACAGACCATTCCAACAGATCACCACTCAGACCGTTCCAACAGATCACCACTCAGACCATTCCAACAGATCACCACTCAGACCATTCCAACAGATCACCACTCAGACCATTCCAACAGATCACCGCACAGACCATTCCAACAGATCACCGCACAGACCATTCCAACAGATCACCGCACAGACCATTCCAACAGATCACCACACAGACCATTCCAACAGATCACAGCACAGACCATTCCAACAGATCACCACACAGACCATTCCAACAGATCACCGCACAGACCATTCCAACAGATCACCACACAGACCATTCCAACAGATCACCACACAGACCATTCCAACAGATCACCGCACAGACCATTCCAACAGATCACCACTCAGACCGTTCCAACAGATCACCACTCAGACCATTCCAACAGATCACCACTCAGACCATTCCAACAGATCACCACTCAGACCATTCCAACAGATCACAGCACAGACCATTCCAACAGATCACCGCACAGACCATTCCAACAGATCACCGCACAGACCATTCCAACAGATCACCACACAGACCATTCCAACAGATCACCACACAGACCATTCCAACAGATCACCGCACAGACCATTCCAACAGATCACCGCACAGACCATTCCAACAGATCACCACACAGACCATTCCAACAGATCACCACACAGACCATTCCAACAGATCACCACACAGACCATTCCAACAGATCACCGCACAGACCATTCCAACAGATCACCACACAGACCATTCCAACAGATCACCGCACAGACCATTCCAACAGATCACCACTCAGACCATTCCAACAGATCACCACTCAGACCATTCCAACAGATCACCACTCAGACCATTCCAACAGATCACCACTCAGACCATTCCAACAGATCACCACTCAGACCATTCCAACAGATCACAGCACAGACCATTCCAACAGATCACCGCACAGACCATTCCAACAGATCACCGCACAGACCATTCCAACAGATCACCACACAGACCATTCCAACAGATCACCACACAGACCATTCCAACAGATCACCACTCAGACCATTCCAACAGATCACAGCACAGACCATTCCATCAGATCACCACTCAGACCATTCCA